>NC_056734.1:640515313-640707813 GCF_019279795.1 Protopterus annectens | reverse complement strand
TAAAGTCGGCATGACAAATCTCTTCAACCAGCATGTATTAGTAATTTCACAAACTAAGTTAATGTCTTTAGAGTGATTAATCCATATACTATGTCACCTACAGATATGCAGCATTTACAATCAAGCAGAGTCACAGATTGCCCCATTTGCAAGGCAAAGATCATCTCTGAGTAGTCTATGTGTTACAGGCTATAATGACACTCATTTCAGACGATCCCCATTGAACACATGCTGAAGACCTGAATTTCCATTGTGATAGACCATATTGTTGTGTGCAAGTGCCAGTACTGCATGGAAAGGCCATTACCAAATAGCCATTGCACTCAGATATTAGCATGCTGAGGGAAGAGTACAAGCAGATTATAAGTATGTCAATTATGGGTGATTGTGACCTCAGCTATGACATATAATTCCCATCATACCACTGGGGAGACATGGTGATCTCAGGCAAATTAGGTGTAATCCTGTGTGGCTATGTCTGTGTATCCAGTTTGTTCACCCCTGAGTATGTACATCACATGTTGCAACTGATGTGCTACTTACCAGGTACATAGGTGTTAGTGATGGAAATGATAATACACACACACACACACACACACATATATATATATATATATATATATATATATATATATATATATATATATTTGCATGGAGTTTATGGCCATTACTATGCCAACAGGTATTTATTTATCAATACCCTCCTGTAGGATATTGATATAACTCACAGACTCCATGAGTGCTCACAGTTTGCAGGCATCAGCCAGCATTGTGTGCCACAGACAGTCAGTATTCACTTGTATCATGGTTAAATGGATTCCAAGCAGTGCAGGACCCAGGAATGAGATTGTTGTGCACTGCTGCTTACAGATCAGCTATTGGTGGTAGATCTGCATATATTGAATATGTGTGCCAGCAATGGGCCACTTAGTGACCCCTACAATGATAATACCATTGATTATTAAATGGGTGCTTTGTAAATGACACCTGACAGGAGGATATAGTTAGATGACTTGGTTCAGTCCAGGGGGTTGTATACCCTGATGTCCCTTCACCTAGATCCTTGGTGACTGCCTCGCAAATGTCCACCACATGTAACAGTCAGGATCGCCCTGTCAGACATCAAAACTGTGCACAGTCAATTGTGTTTAGATCACATATATGTGTGCCAATCAGCTCCATGATGATTGTCCCTATGGCCATTCAGATATGGATACTCAGGCAAAAAGGTCTATAGTTCTGGTGGTTAGTGCATGGAACACCTCTGTGCAAGGGTATAACAGTTGCCATTGTCCAGTCAGCTGGGGTCCAGCCAGTATGATTGCAAGGTGCTCCCAATGGTGTTGGTAATCTATGACAAATCCCATGTAGAATACAGCCTGGGATGGCAGCATGTCTAATAGATGCTGTGCATCCTCCATAGAGGGTGTAGGAATGTCATGTGTCACATGTGGTGGGCTCAGGGGATTGAAGTTGATACAGAACATGTGGGAATACAGTTTAGCTATGAGCATAGACACATTCTATGTGACATCATTATGTATGATTTCCCCGACAATCTGGGCCTGTCCTTTGAGGTTACACATGTAACTACACTGTGTGTTGTGGTTCTGCTTTGTGTGGGTGGCTAATTTTGTCACTTACTGTGTCTAGACAACATTACAAGAACACTATGTGGTTGTTTTAACTGAAGAGGTTATGCATCCATTTTGGGGGGGCACCCTCACCCCACCTGTCTCACAGCAATGTCCACCTCTTATTGTACAGCCTGATAATAGCAGTTGTCCAGCAGACAGGGTTGCTGTGCCATGAGGAACCTATGTTCCTCCTGTTTGGTACAGCCATGTTCATGCAGTTGTAATGCTGCTGTCATGATGCATGGGTGAAGAGCTCTGCATACTTGCCTGTCCCATCAGAGGGGCAGGTGCAGTCAAGCTATGTAAATCATTCCACAGGAGGTAATACATGGCTTTGCTGAAATACGTCTGTATTGTCTGCAAGGGAGGGTAGTGCTGGTAGTTTTAATGATACTGATATGTGGTCAGATCTCAACAAAGAGGACCTCATATTGGGGGGGGCTGCAGTGTTCACCCATATTGGTAAGCACATGATGCAATACATTGGTCTCCCTTGGGGATATCCTAAACTTTGGGCAAGTGTGCTGCTGCATGACTAAGCAACACAGCTGGTGATAATTTAATGCCACCCCATACCATGGTGTGATGATATATCTTGATAGACGGAAGTACATACAGATATACACAATGGGTGTCTGGATTCATGTAGCTGCTTTTGTAGCTGGCTATTGCTTGATTATGTGCCCTTCCAGTACTGAATGGCACCTGTAGTTTCTTAGGAAAATCACAGTGTTTCACAAAACCTGGATGTGTTTCTGTCCTTAATGAGTATGTATACACCACTTGCATTACTTTGACTTTTTTTTCAGATGTCCTTGACTGCACACATGTCAGCATAATCCAGGGTGAGGACACATAACCATGATGTTGTATAATGATGGTGTTGTCAGTGCTAACTTTTCCCTGCACAGTGTATCTAATGCATTGTGTGGGGGTGTCATCATGGCCATTACTCCAAAACACAGATATCAGTGCATCGGTATAGGTGGTGCAGGATGTCAGCTGTGCATGTTGGCATAATGCATGGCAGCAAAGTTTGAAATGCAGTCACATCTGTCACATGTTGTGTTTGTGTGTCATAGGAGTAGAAGGGGGGGTACTCCCAAAATCTCAGCAGCACGTCCTACAAATGCAGGGTCAAGTTGCCACACCCTTGGGGTTGACAGCCTGATATACAGTGTTTGTAGGCACACCTTGCAGTGAAAATGTGGATGCCCCTGTATGCATAGAGGACTTGTCCAGCTTTGCTGACATTACATTGGTCTCACAAGCCTATGATGACTGTCAAGCAACTAGACACCACACTGATTGTTGTGTGACATGATGTGGGAACACCGACATGTTTTGGGTGCATAACTGCACAGTATGACATGTCTAGGACATGTTGCAGGTGGACATAAATTGGCCAAAGGTGGCCAGTGCACTGCAGTAGGCCTCACAGCCATGTCATGCATATATACACCAGTAATCTGTTGAAGACAGGATGCATGACTAGCTATGAAATTGTCACTTATGGTGGCTCACCACCATTGTGCTGATTATTACAGCAAGCTGTAACATCTGTGTCAATGGACATTGTACATTATATTGTGGTGCTACAACAGTATTTCTAATCCCCCTCTTGTCAGTTTCCTAGTGACATACCACAAACCCTGGGACAGATGGCATAACACATGCAAAAGCAAACTGATTGCCCAGAATGCTAATCAAGGCATCTACTTGGAAAATGTTATGTGAAGCCTACAGAGACTTTCATGATGTGGAACAGCTATGTGGATGAACAAACAGGCTGTGTCCTCTCCTCATCATGGGCTTCATAGTAACATGTTGCATGTGATGATAGAAAACATATTAAAGCATGGTATCCTACGTGAGAGTGTGTCGGTGAGACCAGCATTAGTAGTTCCCAGGTACCGACAATTCTGTGTACACCCATGCTTAACACAGTCTTCACAAGGTAATTGCATCCTTCCTATACACACTACTTGGGTAGTGTCCAACTGCATAATACCTGTGTAAAATCCCCACCTTACCTTCAAAGGGTATACATATTACACTTTCCTAATGTGTTTGTCTGCACTCTTTACAGGCACCTTGGATGACTCTCTTCTTGGAACATGCTGGAAGCAACTGCAATACTTAGTTGTACAAAGGACAGCTAGCATTTCGTGTCATGCAGTGTCCCAAGATCTCTGAGTCATGTGACATGAAATGTCATGAAAGGAGTTAACATGGATACAAGCAGTAACACGTTTGTACACCTACTGACACTACACCACGCACTGTTATGCTCAAGGCCAAATCATGCCTACCACCTCTAACTTGCGGACCTCATTAAGTGTTACACTATGCAATGGATGACAGGAATATTACTCTCTCTACCTACCATGGCCCAACAAGGTGTTTGACAATATTAGGCAGGCATCTGAATGTCATAATCTGGCAAGATAGCATTAGGACACTTACTCTGCAATGACGCCAGTCACCAGTGGATTTCCCCAGACATCATTGATGGCGTACTCCTTCTAGCCATTCCCTCTCTGCAGTCACAGTCTCTGTCAGTGTTTTCTGACTGACTACATTAGCAGGTGATTGCATATTAGGAGCTGTCACTGAATCCCACACAGAACCAACAGTTATCTAAGATGGCCTGAGATGCACATTCAGTGTTTGTCTGAGCCACTGACAAATAGTAATTGCCAATGACTGCACAATACCATCCTTTGGAAAGTAATCCACCCCTGGAAAATATAGTAGTGTCCACACACCACACACAGTTGTGCCATTACTCATGGATGTCTGGACATAGAGAGTAATGTCTCCTTTGACTTTCATTGGTCAGTAAGATGTGGTGATGCATTCAGTGTTGTACAACCTAAACAGAAAGTTCTGTGATGTAACTACCAGACTGTCATTGCTATACTGAATGTGGGACTCATCACACCTGTCATTGTGTGCAGTGGCACCCTTGCTATGCCACTACACAGGCATATCTTACAACTGTAGCAGTCACACAGGCTCCATGGTACAGCAATACATATTACAGATAGCATGTCCTATGGAGTCCATGTCAAGAAAGTACATGTGTAGGCTGTCTCATAAATGTATCAGAGGGAATGTGTATGGCTGCCATACAGGGGGAGTATCAGATCTCACTGTGTAACTCCTGTGTATCCATGGCAGGACTAACACATGCCTTTCCTATCCCACACATCTACAACATCACTGTGGTATAAATAGTACATGCTGGAGAGACAGGTATGTAACACAGACAGTACAACCTATATGTAACAGGCCCTCCATGCATGCAAAGCACACACCTGCTGTGACACACATCATGTTCAGGGATGCAGAACAAGATAATCATAGCTGTTGTTGGACAAACATCTGTACTGGACACAGGACATTTGTAGATGGGTCATCTTCAGCACCAAAGCTTGTAGATGTGTTAGCTTCCAAAGCCCTGGTGATAGTTATCAAGGGTGTCAAACCTTTTCACAGATTAGGGATGCATGAGTATGCTTAATGATGCCATTATCCTTGTTTGCCTGTTATACACATATGGACATATGTAGCCAAACACTTATAGTGCTGTACCTTGCAGAGGACATATTTCGTCTGTGCTGACATGCTATCTTGTGCTGTGATGTCTATGGCTTTAATGGTGCTGTATATCCATAGCTGTCCCCAACAGAATCCTGCAACAGAAACAGAAGCAGGTTCATTACATACTTTTAATTGTGTAAGTATACAACCATTACAACATCATACAACATAGGGTACACAAAATTATGTGGCTAACTCATTACAAATGTCTGCTACGGTATCTATCAGTAACAACTACAAGTGTCATGGCAAAACAACAATCCATCACAAGTCAATGTTAATTGATATAGTCACCTCGTGCATTTTGGCACTTGTCTTAACAGTTGATAGCTCAGACATTATGCTAAGCAGAACCAATCATCCAGGAGATTTTTTTTATGAAATTTGTTTTTAAAATACACTGAAACAATGTAAAGATATTTCAATCTAGCCATTATCAGTTGGTGACCTATAACATTTGTAAAACACTAATTTTAAAATAAAGGGAGTGCTGTTCTCTTTAGTGTATCTAATACACACAATATCAAAACATAAACATTACATTTGTATGATATCAAGCCTCATGCTTTGATTCTAATACCTATGACTGAATATAGACAAAGGTAAATAAGAGTCTAAGTTATATAACTGGTGACAGTGGTGTCACTCATCTAGTCAGGATGTAATAGATGAGTCTGTGGATTCTGTTCAAGCACCTTTATTATGTACAAACACATTATAATTGAGGCTTAATGACTATAACTTAGATAAACTTATATACAAATTAGCTATTGCATTCATACATGCTCACTCTCTGGCTGCACACTCAAAATGCCACTGAAGCTAGAACGTGTTTGCTATTTATATGCACGTTCAGTCCTTGAAATATTTCTTAAAGATACAGCACACACACTCTGTTCTACAACTGGCATCTGCAGATAATGAGAAAATGTTTCCCTGCAAAAGTCTATATAATGAGGTCAAGATCCTCTTTACAATGTAGGCCAGAGTGTAAAGAAGATGAATATTTTACAATGCTATGTAATATGTTGGTTGATGCACATTAAATTGCCCCAAAAAAATCACACAAAATGGCAACACCAGCATTACTTTTTATTCTGTGCTGGAAAGCAGAAAACCAACATGGTTTAGCTCTGTCATTCCTGTTCTTCCTGAAGTGACATTGAATAATGCCACCTGGAGTTTCTGTTCTCCATCAGAGATCAAAAAATAATAACAATGTTGCAGTGTTATATAGTGAACTGCAGAATTTAATTAAATCATCACAGAAGTATTTTAGATTGAATGAAATATGGTTCAGTAGTTCTCCACGTGTGATCAGATACGCCAGATGAGTGCATTTATTGTCTACAGGAGTTGAATGACCTGTTTAAGATGGCATTAGATTTTTGCAGAATAATATACAGGTTTATGATTCAGTCTGATTATAACCAAGCTGTAGTGTGTTTGAGGAATGGATATCAAGAGATTCACTTCAACAGAAAAGCAAAGCGAAGCTCAGGAGGTGACTCTTGACATCCATTTTGAGAACATATAACTATCGACATATGTTTGGAGAGACCTGACTGTTATCCTGTGTATGATACAGAGCTGTACCTGTTGCATAAATTGCCACTTATGAGAAAGAAAAAAAGTCTAGGAGAGCTAACTGTATTACAGCTTTGAAATCTGTAGCACACTTAGTGATGGCACACACGCTTTAATGGCTTCAGTGTAGTACAGGATAGAGAGAACTAGAAAACAAGAAACTGAAGGAGATGAATCATTTTATAGATTTAAAAGCTGCAACACAATGCAGTTTCACAAACAGCACCCAGAGGCAAAATGCATCTGTTTCTGTAATAGCTTCAAAAGCTGTATTACATGTTATGCTGTCACACATACAGGAAGTATGTCATCTCAAAGTATGTTACACCTTTTAAAGTGGTTTGAGTTTCTCATCACTATCCATGCTCTAGTGTAAGACTTGTTCAGAACAGTGTTAATAAGTTATTAACTAACTTTTTTGATCACTTTTCTGACATAAGAAAGGTGTAATGCAAGTTTTGTTTCCTTCATTTGGAGTATATTGCAGTGTTCCCTCACTTAGATATCTTTTCTTAGGAGCATAGGAAGTTACTAAGCTATTGGCCCTAAGGCCCTTACAAGCCTAGCCAAGAATTTAGCCCATGTTTGAACAAATCAGCACCCTATGCCACTGTCCAGTAGAGACATGGGTGGAATCCCAGGGGTGAATTTTCTCTTCCACATCCAGTTACCCAGGTTGCACTTAAAAAGGTTTAATGATATACTCTGCTTTACATGAACAGGGAGTCTATTCCACAAAGGGAAGAGTCTCTGGGACACAAATCTGTCCCACCAACATGCTCTATTCATGTCACAGACCAAGTTGAGGTCTTGCGTGTGGGTTACTCAAGTGGAGCTTGACTTGCAGATGTGCAGCATCAGGGCGGGGTCTGAGATTGCTTTGTATGCCAGACAGAGGTCACCTCTGAGGAGTTTGTAGGAAACTAAATAGAGAGACAGAGCTTTTAGCCTATCTGTGTAGGATAGATGTCTGAGGCCCTGGGTTCTCTGGGTGAGGAATCTGTGTGGTCTCTCCAGCTGCTGCACATGCTTTGTGAGGAACATGCCAAAAGGGACATTGTATTCAATAATCAGTCTTATAAGGGAAGACTACAGGGATGTTTTTTGTTGACTCTTAGCAATGAAAAAGCTGGTGTAGAGATGGCATAACAAAACACATAGGAATTTAACCTCTCCTATCTAATGCTTTTGGTAAGGATGGGTCTCAAAGCTCCTTTATCAAGAAACTCAGACTGCTATATATATGAGGCAATGTTAAGCACAATGTCAATGATTGGACTAACAATGCTCCACATATTTAAAATAATTTAAAGGATAAAAAATAGTTTGTATAATATACTTCAAAAATGATACTTTACAGAATATACAGTGAATGTACGAGGATATACCAGCCTTTTCCCTATTGATTACATACTGGATCCATGTTTCAGGAAAGCCTTCTTCTTACTTTGAAAATAGAGTGAATATGAAAAGAGGTTTAACCTACCTGTGAGTGTTTGACCAGTATATCTTCCTGCCATACAATAAAGACAGACAACTGCAATCAGAGAACCAGGTGATGTTGTCATAACAGTTAATCTAATAATCATGTGGTTAAGGTATATAAAGTGAGCAGACTATTTATATATTTATCTATTTATCTGAATTTGTTTTCTGGAGTAGTCATCTCAATGGATCAATTTCACTCTCAGTCCAAATGTACAGAATACATTAAACACAAAACAGAAATAATACAGTGACATGATATAACAACATCAAGCAGTGTAGTACCAAAGCATAAAGAGTAGTAATCTAAGGGAACATGAGAATCCACATGCAGCTGTAAGCAATTAGTATAAAAAAGTAAGATATTGTAGAAACAGTTGATGAACGATGTCAGCTGAATGCAAAAGTTTAAGTTATTTACATATGCTTATCTTTTAGAAGACACAAAAGGAATTATTTATAAGATAGTGAAATGAAAAGTACTTTTTGAATTATATATATATATACTACAATAATAGAGTTAAAGCAGAGAATAAGAAGGGTTTGTAGAAAAACTGGGAAAGCTTGCAAATGGTGTGGTATATAGGAGTGTTTGACTTAGATTGTTATATGGAAGTTAGTCAATACATTTGATTATCAGGTAATACGTCCTGTGGGAAGGCATTTCCATTTGGCTTGGTTTGCAAGTATAATTTAAAAACATGATCAAAATATTGGGTAAGAGGTTTCTTCTTTGAGAAGAAATGGAAGGGATTTCCAACGATGAAATCATAGGCTAGGGAAGCAGTGATTGGTGCTTTTAAATTTACTTAAGGAAGGTGGCAGCAGAAGATGTTTATGGTTTTGTTTTTTAGTTGATAGCTTAGTGAATGGTGGTATGGGGATAGGATGGATAGCAGTTATCGACATTTGGATCGTAGGCTTTTCCTGATGCAGCATTTTGTTCATTTTTGCTCCTTAGACCACAGATTGTAGATGAAATTCCTGGTTTATACATTCCATCCTGGCCAAAAATGTTAGCTGTTAGATATCAGAATTACAATGCAGTGGGTGGTGTACACACAAGATTTGTTCAGTCATGAAATTACTTGATCATGAGTATGATGTGGGGCCTGTGCAGTCATGCATTCTTTGCCTTGCTTTCACAGACTTTTGTAGAAAACAGTTAATAAGGATAGACTACTTCATAAGATGGTGTTGTCCAGCAAGATGCTGGCTTGAGAAGGAGAAAAGCTTACTGTTTCACTACATGTGCTAATGGCTGGAAACTTAGTGTGGTCAGGCCACTCCAGCAAGGGTGGACAATGTGCGGTATCTAAAGCAAGGTACACCAGACCTGCCTAAAACATTAACCTTTGACTTCAATATAGCCAAAAAGAGAATGACACAATGCCAACACTAAGATGGTCCAGGGGCACTACTTTGAAGCAATGAAAAAAGAAAGCATGGTACTACAAAGGCATATGACATAAAATGTAGAAAAAAGTCAAGAAAAATAAAACAGTCTAGTCTTTAGAACTACATTTGACCAGTCAGCAGAATTACCAGAAAGTTACTAC
Source organism: Protopterus annectens (assembly GCF_019279795.1). Lineage (NCBI taxonomy): Eukaryota > Metazoa > Chordata > Ceratodontiformes > Protopteridae > Protopterus > Protopterus annectens. Next base: position 640,697,939 of record NC_056734.1, on the reverse strand, counting down.
AGTCACTGTCTTCCCACACAAGGTCTACTCAGCAGTGGTAAGGTTCTTGACAACAATATTACTTCCTGTCAGGTTTATGCTTCCTACTTTCTAAACTAATCTTCTTTCAAGAATCACAAATGTGGTATCACCTGAAGCTGCAGGGAGTTTTCCGTGGATTATCAAAATTGGTAACTTTTATCAGAAGTTGAATTAAAATATATGGGACAATGATTAGTACACTGCAGTCCACTCATAGCTGTAAGCAGATATTGGATTATGGACTTTTGCCATGGATGTCTGGTCTGAGTGGGAGTGGTACCATTTACTGGTATGTGAGAACTATAGTTACCCTTTCTTTTCAAGATAAGATCAAAGCACTTTCCCCACATATTGTTTAACTTTAGTTTATTATGCCTCTGGTGCATTCCTCTTTAACACATTAGCCAGGCTAGGGATGACATGACAGGCAGACAGGCCTAGCTACATCCTTAAATACAGATGCATTTATATAAATAAAATTGATAAAAATAAATAAAGATTCCAAGAATATAACACGATGTGAAACGTTTGGGACATACTGAGCAAAAAGAATAGCACAGAAATAGATAAGGTGCACTTCATGATGTACAGTGGTTTGGGTCTATATTAAAAAGTCGAATGTTTACTTACCTGAACACCTAAATGCTGACACGTCTTCATCGAATTGCAAAAACATCGATCGTCCTGAAGAGCGAAATCTAAAACGTCGATTCATCATGGTTGGCCCTTCTGCGGTATAGCTCCGTAAGTTAAGTGTGTGATAGTTATGGGCCTTAGGTTAGGGTGCGGATTAAGGTAAGTGCATGGATGGTAATGTATGTTAGCTTTAGTGTAGGGTTAGAAGTAGGGTTTTATTAAGTGTATGTGTGTGGATTATTTAGTTTGTTTGGGTATAGTTTTTAAGGTAAGTGTGCGATAGTTATGGACCTTAGGGTTAGGGTGGGGGTTAAGTTAAGTGCATACTAGGTGGTATATGAAAGATTTAGTGCAGGGTTAGCAGTGAGGTTTAGTTTAGGGTTAGAAGTAGGGTTTGGTTAGTGTATGTATGTGGTTTATTTAGTTTGTTTGTGTAGGTAGTATGTAGCGGGAGGTGGGATGGGACAACTATGACATTTCGAGTTTTTGAATTTTGCAGTTTACGGCATTCTGTGTATTTGCAGTTCGCAGAATATGTGTCAGTGTTTAGGTGTTTGGGTAAGTCAACATTCAATATTTTGATATAGACCCCAGTAGTTTGACTCAAGGAGCTTTGGATAGATGAAGATTTGGGAATAGAAATAAAATGGAAGAATATCACAATAAAAGATAGCAACAAGAGATGGCAGTAGATTGGCTAAGAAAGCAAAATAATGGCAGAATTGGACTGGAGAGGAAGAGTAGGAGGATGCAAGTGGATGTCTGTATACAGGATCATAGGGGATTACTAGGCCATTGACCAAGAGGCCATTTCAAGCCTAGCCATTCCATCACAAAGTAATACCATAGAAATGTTAGGTAATACCCAAGATTGCATTTAGTAATGACTGGCCATGTCCAGGAGGGTTTTGGACATTAATCCCGATAATAATTTATGGTGTCCCATCCACTCATTCAGATTCCTCTTGAAAAGTGTCAGAGAGGTGCTCTTTTATGCATGAATAGGTAGCCTATTCCAAAGATGTGGCAGTCACTGTGAAATATATTTGTCCCTCCAGCATGTCCTATTTAAGGGTCTATATCAGAACATCAAAGTTTTAAAACTTCAAATGTTCTAATATCGAACTGTTTTGAGCAAACGCTGAAAATAGCGAAGCTGCAGAACACCAAGTTCTTTCCTAGGGAAAGAATTTGGTTGGCCGGTTCTGTGGTTTTGTTGTTTTCAGCGCTGTGGTAGAAATTTACGGGTCGGGTTCAGGTAAGTGTGCAATTGTGTGGTTGTTAGGATTAGGGCTTGGGTTAGGTGAGTTAAGGTTAGGGTGTGGGTTAGGTGAGTTAGGGTTAGGGCACGGGTTAGGTGAATTAGGGTTAGGGGTGGGTTAAGTGAGTTAGGGTTAGGGCACAGGTTAGGTGAGTGTGAGATAGTGACGGACCTTAGGGTTAGGGTTTGGGTTAAGGTAAATGGATAGATAGTGTATGCATAGTTTAGTGTAAGATTAGCTGTAGGATTATAAGTGTATGTGTGTGCATTTATGTTTTTTTAGGTGTGCTTGTGTTGTGTGTATGTGTTTCAGAATAGCAAATTTTTTCCCCCAAGGAAAAAATCTGCTGTTCTGAATGTTCGATATTATGTGGTTTAGATATTTTAGGTTCGATGAAATAGCGTTCACTATTTTCGTCTTTCAATAATGTGATATAAACACCTATTTAAGTCGCTGGCCATATTTAGTTCCCTGGAATGGGTAGCCCTAGTCCCATTTGATTTATGGATATGCAGCAAGTTCATTAGGTTTGGGTCTTGGATTGCTCTGTAAGCCAGGCATAACTCTCCCCTACAAAGTCTATGCAATACAGAGTATAGTGACAGGGACTTTAGTCGGTCTGTGTATGGCATGTGGTGGAGTTCCTTGATCTTCTTAATTAGAAACCTTTGATGTCTCTTCAATTGCTGTAGGTGCTTTGTACGGTACATGCCAAATGAGGTGTTATTCTCAATTATGGGCTGGAATTGTGCCAAGTATAGAGAAGTTATAACTTGTTTTGTTCCTGAGGCGATGCATTTACTAAACAAGTGTACTACGTAGAAAGCCTTCCTTACTACAGTAGACACATGGTGGGTGAAGTTAAGGTCACAGTCAACTTGCGATCCCAGGTCCCTTACCATGTTTGGGGTACTTAGTGTATTGTTGCGATATGATAGTGTGAGGGAACATTGTTTATGCCAAAGGGAATGATTATGCATTTCTTTGCATTCAGTTTTAAACCGTGACTAAGACACCAGTCATTGGTTTGTGTAAGACACTCCTGGAGTATACTGAATTCATTAGGGAATTCAATAATTGCGCCCAGTTTGCAGTTATCTGCAAACTTGGTCAGCCACAATCCCTTAGTTTTGACTGTTATACAGACTTGATTCTGAGAAGTATATACCAAACAGTAGGAGGTTCAGCACTGACCCCTGTGGCACCCTGATGGTAACAGGTCTGCTGATTGATTTGGAGTCACCTACGTTGACAGTGTGTGTCTGCTTTGTGAGCCACTTGGCAACTCATCTTACAACAAAGGGATTAACATTCAGTTTGCTAATTTTATCAGTAATGCCTGAGTGTGGGATTGAGTCAAAAGCCTTTGCCAAGTGGGAAAAATCCACCAGATTTACCAGGCAGGATCTGCCCTTGACGAAGCTGAATTGGGTAGGCTCCAGGGTTTGGAGGTCACCCATGTCTTAATTTATGAGGTCCATAATGATACATTCCATGGCCTTACAGATGAGGCTGGTCAGGCTTATGGGTCTGCAATTCCCTGAGTGTTTTACTGGGCACTTTGTGGAAGGGAATAACTGTTGCTGTTCTCCATTCCACAGGAACTAAGTCTGTGTTTTGACTATGAATGAAAAGGATACTTAATGGTGATGCTAGTTCATGTTTTAGCCCATTTAGAAGACAGCTTGGAATGCTTTCTGGTCCAATAGAGGATGTGTTTTTTTGCTTTGGACAAGGCTTTGATTACCTTTTCTTCAGATATATGGGGTGGGGGGGGGGGTTGGGGGATGGTTTGTGAAAAGTTTGGAGGGGATAAGGGAGTAAAATTTTCAACAAGTCTATCTGATAGCAGGTTTGCTATCTCTGTGGGGTCAGTGTGTGTGATACCCTTGGTCACTAGTTCTGCACATGCTTGGACCTTACCCTTTAGGCTATGTACATAACTGCAAAAGGCTCTATGGATATCCTTGGCTGTGCTTGCTAAGTTTTTCTCAAAGAAGCCATTGGAGGATTTGACAAGTTGTCTTATTTGCCTGTTTAGGCTGAGGACGGTGCTTTTCCATTGTTGGGGTTTCACCTTTGTTTCATTGGACAGCAACGTTTTTGCATTTATTGAAAAGTTTGTTGATGCTGGATGTCCACCATGGCAGCTTGTTTTTACTTAACTCTGGCTTTGATTCTTTTTGCTACAGCCGAGTCTATACAATTATGCAAGTGATTGTACAGGGCTGTAGTGTAAGCTTTGGTGTAGTTACCACTTCCAGCTGGTGGCGGGGATCAGAATGCATTTATACCTTCACCTAGGAGGGTATAGTTTGTCGACTTGAAGATTTTAGTCTGATTTCGCTCATTGTGCATTCTTGTTTTAGGGGATAAAAAGTTAGTGAATAAGGCAACTCCTGCAGCTGTTTTGAAAGGACTGAACAAAAGCAGGGTTGCACAAAGTAATGTGAAGGGACAATGATGGAGATTCATCTGTGAAATAGAGGACAAAGAGATGGAAGCTGAGGTGGAGGAATAGGTGCAGACATCATTGACAGGTGGGAAGAGGTGATAGAGCCAAAGATGACAAACTATGAGCCGACATCATAAGTAGACTAGTAGGAACAAGGGTAATGATAGGTAACCAGCTAGATTGAAGAGACAGGATGTGGAAAGTGCAGAATGGTGGAGTATGGTTATTAAAACAGTATAAGTGGCAAGGGGCAGGGATCAAATATAGTTCAAGGAGTAAAGCAATCCATCCAACTACAAGGAAGAATGGAGCAGTATGACTAGAATGGAAAAGCTGTTCATAGGAAAAGCAAAGTCATGGGATAGGAAGTTAAAGAGAAAAGCAACAATGTGGTATCCAAAATGATATTTTCTGGATTAAGGTTCAGGGCAAGGGAGACAGTGAAGTACAGTTTGCAGCGAAACCAGTTTCACGGCTTATACTTATTAAAACATGGGAGGATGTGACACCTGTGGTCACCAAGGAGGAGTGCATGTATGCTGTGTTGCATGAACAAACTAGTGACCTGCCAACAGAGACAGTTGAGAGAATATCAGGGAGGAGCAAGGAGTCAGAACAGGAAATGCACAACTAGAGGGGTGGAGCTTTTTGTTACCCACAATGCTTGCAATGTCTTGCTCAGTTCATGCTCCCCAGCACCCTTAGTTTCAAATGCTACAGCTCCGGGGCATCACCCAGGCAGAGCTGTTGTGGTGAGACTCCAGTAACACCTTGTCTATAAAGGATGAGTCATAATCAAGCCACTCACTGTAGTCCTCCCCAGGTGTCTCATACAGCACCTGTATAAAGAATCAAAACTGAGTCATCTGGAATATAGTAAGAGACAAAGGAGCCATAATATATGTGGCCAAATGGAGATGGCATGGACTGCCATTATCATGTCTACAAATACCCAGACCTCTTGAGACTGCTTTGATTTGGGGAATATTACTATTGGTGATTCACAGGGTTCTAACAGCTTCATTAACTGTTTTATAATGTCTATGTATTCAAGATTACTGGACCCCTTTTCCACTCCACTTCCTATAAGAATGTGCTCTCTCATATGTCATTAATACTCAGGTTTTATTAGCTATGTGTAACTTGATTTGAAAGTTTTTTATCTTGCAATTGCAACTGAAAGCGTCATCATATATTTTTATAAGCTGTCTGAGGAGTTTTTGTCTTGAACTATTAGTTATTAAAGTCACAATTAGGCCAAGATGTTTTTCATAAGGTATACAACTTTGTGGTGATTTCCAGTTACTCAAGCTACATAAATTTCAGTCTTGACTTTCGTGATACTTACTAATATGACTGATTCAAAAACTGCCTTGAATAACAATGACCTTCTGAAACTGTTGAAAAGAATTAAGTAATACACAGTGGATTTTATAAAAAAAAAGATGCAGAATTCATTCAGCACACAAAAAGTAGAGTTGCATAGCTGGACTAAAATGTGACTCATATTTGTTCTCTCCCTGTAGAACCAACTCTAATTTGCTTGATTGTGTAACAAGTTAACTGCATTAGTTTGAACCACTGCTCAGATGGGCACTGTACCATCCTCTGCTTGTAGGCAGTGTGGGCACTTAGCAGATCACAAACAGTCAGACTTTCCCCAAGGATGCATGCATACATGCATGGACATGCACGCGCACAATAAAATAAACATACATTTACACAAATACATAATTTACATACTTATCCAAGCTGCTCTCAGTGGAGGCTAATTAGAACACAGGTGCTTTATAGAGTTTGAGTGAGACTCTGAAATAACCAGCCTTCCAATCCAATTGTGGAGACTACACACACACACATACACACACACACACACACACACACACACACACACACACACACACACACACACACACACACACACACACACACACACACACACACACACACACACACACACACACACACACACACACACACACACACACACACACACACGCACACTTATAGTAATACAGCCCATACATACATTCAAACATTCCTACACACACACACACACACACACACACACACACACACACACACACACACACACACACTTATAGCAATACAGCCTATACATGCATTCAGACACTCCAGGACACACAGAAACAAACACACACACACACACACACACACACACACACACACACACACACACACACACACACACACACACATAGTAATACAGCCTATACATGCATTCAGACACTCCCGCACACACAAAAAACACAGGCAGACCCACACACACACACACACACACACACACACACACACACACACACACACACACACACACACACACACACACACTCTGTCTCTCACATGGGCATAGGCTTGCATGACATGTCACTCGCACTCTCATACTTAACTGCACTGTTTACCTGGATTAACATGCCATGTGCACTTACAGATTTTGTGTAGTGCTCTGCATAGAAATGAACTGGTAGGGGTGTTTATGAGTGTTTCTGACAGACCAGGGCATGGAGATGTTAAAGAATTCCATTAGCATATGCCATATGCCCACCACTACTACATTTACGTAATCAGAAGACTTTCAGTCTGCACAGTAGTATAAGAATGTTCTGGCAGTCAGAAACTCTGTGAATCAAGAAACCCTTGCGTTGCCTGACCTTGTAAAGAAGGCATCTTTCAAGTCTTTGTGTTCCAGGCATGGCAACTATAAATCCCAGCTTTAGTCTTTAGGAACTGGATAAAAGGTGAATCTTGAGAAATGTTTTCACTTTGTTAAATCCACTGCCACAGCAGAGTCTGTAGGTATTAGAAGAAGTGTGTTTTAAAGATATGTTGTCAATTCTGGCCATATTTTTGGTGGAAATTTATACTGTACAAATAGTTGTGTGGTTAAAAAGGTTAACCGGACCAGGTAGAATGACTGCAAAAATACACACCAGCCAGACCAAAGGGATAACACCTCCAAGCCAATATAGCTTGAATCACAGATAGCAATCAAACACACCAGTGGAAGTGTAGTGCAAAAAAACATAGCAGTTTAAAGTACAAACTAAAAATACATCTGCCTAGGTCTACTTCAAACTGTCAAAATCCCACATAATTCAAACCCATTTCATTGATACAAAAATTGAAACTCCACTTACATGAATGATTACATCATTGAAAACATCACCCAGGAAAGGAACTACTTGGCCACCATGGAGGTATTTGCTCTTTTCCCTACTATACTGCGATCTTGGAGTTGGTATATTTAGTTGGTGGGGTGTGGGCGGCAAAGCTTTCCACTTCAGTGGGTTTGATTTACTTTGCTATGTGTAATTTGTCCATGGTGGCCAAGTAGTTCCTTTCCTGGGCATCGTTTACAATGATAAAACCATTCGTGTAAGTGAAGTTTCAGTTTTTTCGTCTCAATGAAATGGGATTCGATATGCTGGTATTTTGATATTTTGAAGTAGACCATCAGCATGAACCATAAATGTACACAGTCCCAGCGATGAGATACAAACATAGCCCAAATTACTACAATTACCTTGATTTTGCTTTTAAAAGACACCATTATGATTTATTGACCACAAATATATTATCCAACTGCTTTCTTCCCTAAAGAAATGATGGGACTTCATCAAAGATAAAAAATTCTCACCCACAATACTTTTAAATATAATAAAGCCCCTTCCAATCACTACAGCAGATTGCAAAACTGAACATTTATTGCTCAACCAGACTTGTTTGTAGTTTGTCCTTTGAACTGCTGTGTTGTATGGATTACACTTCCACTGGTGTGTTTGGTTGCTATCTGTGATGTGAGCTACTTTGGCTACAGGTGCCATCCATTTGGGCAGGCTGGTTTGTGTTTTTACTTTATTTTTAGTTTACTATACCACCATTTGCAAAATTAATATAGTTACCACACAAGATAATTAGCCTTTTACAAGAGAGTTCTAGCTGCTTGGAAACTTTCTCCCATTTCCTCATCATGCTGAAATGCTGTGTTGTTTTCTGTTCATCATTCCTCTGCTTCTGTATAGCATGCTGTACGTGTGGAGTTCATGTTTTTGTAATTTTGTCAGCTACCTGTCCCTGAAATTTTAACAGTTACTTTTAATGTCTGTCTATGTTCCATATGTTTTAGGTTATGATTCATTTCTAAAGTGCATTTCTTCTCACCTTGGGTGGCAAACAACTTTGTGTTATCTGCATTTTGATTTTTCCACCTGTATCTGTAAGTCCACAGTTTTTGCCCAACATTGTTAATTTGATATACATCTACTTTATCTATTTTTAGTAACTTTTTTGGAATTCCTTTAAACAGAGTGTATTAATTTGTCAGAAAATATGTTAGGAGTCTAGTTTCATATCTTGGTACTTGTCTGATTCTGCAGGTTGTGTATCATATACATCAGTTACCTTTTCCTGGATGATGAGCTATTTATTTTACTTATGTATTTATGTATTTATTTATTTATTTATTATAGACCAATTGCAGGCACAGCCCAGGTAAACAGGGTCACATATGAAATGAACAAAACATACGGACAGATAACAAGATGTGCTAAAAATATACACATTTACAGTTGCAAGAACATGCTACAAAATTTAGTTTAAGAAGGAGTTTACAATGTCAAAACATTAATGGAAAATTTTGAATTATGCTTAGCAGGGTTTTTGGATAATATGTAGCCATACTGACTGAGATGTCTTATGCTACAGGGATAGCAGCACATAGACAAGAATGGAGACTTAGAAGAGACAAATTTGAATGATTGCAGGAAAGGATACCATGGAGACAAGACAGATAAATAGTGAGAGAGGCATGTAGATGCAAGCAGAGTGGAAGTGAGAGGAAATGTGAGCCATGCAAAGGGAAGAGGCAAGTAGAATGAATGAGAGGCGGTAAGTGAAGGGACGACGAGATAAGGAAAGATGAAACAAGAGATAAAGGGCTGTGTGAGATAGCTGCAGGTCTCCTAAAACATGACCTGAGGGAGTGCAGCTGCACTTTGCTTGGGTGAAGAGGTGGCCCTTGAGATGTTGTCTGAAGTCAGAGTACTTTTGGATATTTCAGACTGAGAAAGGAATGGAGTCCCAGATGCTAGGATGAAGACTGCATGGCCAGTACAATGAAATTCAATTTTTGGAGACAGTAGGGTGGGTGGAGATTGAGATATACCCCTAAAATTATATGTGGGGGTTTTGGTGAAAATTTTATGAGGCAGTTTATGAGTTTATCATTGCTTATAATTTCAAGTCACTGATTGCATTAGCTGTTGTTAAATAATTTTATTCAACTTCCTCCCAAGATCCAAATGTCCTCAACAGTATCTCCCTTTCTACAATAAACCTATTCATTTGTGCCCCAAGGAGTGCAAAGGCCAGATCCATTTGGTACTCAGGCTAGGCAAGCGCTCTAAGGCCAGTTCATTCCCTGCATATGGCAAGAACTTAGTCACCCCATTTGATCCCCCAGGAGGCAACAGTTGAGTATACAGGAGTGAGCTAACCTGTCCATTGTACAGAGCCCAGAACGAACCTCACTTACATTGTGACCAGCTGCTTTCAGGTGTACAGGCATGGGCTATCCTGCCCATTGTGCAGTTCCCTGACCTAACCTCTCTCACACTGTGACTGGTAACTTTATTGATTCTGCTTCTCTAGGGAGTTTCCATACTGTGCTGTCGTACACTTGAGGCCACCTCTTTGGCTTATAAAACATGAGTCTCTTGAACTGATGGGTTCTACCTGCCATTTCCTAATAGCCTTGTTGATCTCAGTGTTGAAACTGATCACACCATCTCCTTCCACAAATGATAGGCACACCAACAAAGGGTACATAGTGTCTCACTTTTTTCCTGTTTTTTTATTATTGGAAAGTTGCTGTTTCCACAAGATTTATGTTATTGTTTGTGAAACATGTTTAAAGAACAATGATTGGAAACCAGCTCTGTCAGGGTATAAATGATCTTACTGTAACAGACATTCTAATAGAAAATCAGGTGAAGGTGTTATGGTAGTGATTAAAGATAGTTATGAGACCTGTGATTATTACATGTTCAGTGATAAAACCAAACCTATAGACTGTGCATCTGTGACAATAAAGACAACATTGGAACATATAACAATTACTGGTGTGTATATACCCCCAATTCAAGTGCTGATGATCGTGAGGAATTCATACATTTCTTGCATGAAAGCAAAGAGGGAAAAATAATATTAGCCTGGGACTTAAATTTGTGTCTGTGGTAAATCAGCCAATGCTTAAAATAGCGAATGCTGATTTATCAGCCCTTTAATAGCAGAACCTGACAATCTCAAAGATGCATTAGCATCTCAAACATAAGCATCTTGAACTGATGAGTTCTACCTGCCATTTCCCAATAGCTTTGTTGATCTCAGTGGTGAAACTGATCACCATCTCCCTCCACAAATAATAGGCACACCAACAAAGGGCACTTAGTGTCTAACTTTTTTCATCATTCCTTCCAGCTGCTGACACACTGAACACAAATCATTTAGATCATACTGCATCATATTGAGGGCTTTAGCACTCTTAGCATGACTCATGCTGCTGTTACAGAAGTTTAAGATTTTGTCACTCACCTGTGCCATATTGAAATCCTGAGCTTATCTAAACAATCCTATCTTGGCTTGTGATTTACTGTGGAACTAACTGGAAAGAGAAGTTTTATAATTTAAATTTTATTTTTAACCACTGTTTTTCACTGTTTGTAGGAAGGAAGGGATAGCTTTTTGAACAGAAGATTTACTTTGATTTATATTCTGTTGTTTTACCTTTATTTTTCATGTTGGTTGTTAGAAAGGGATAGGTTGTAGATAGGCAAGCTCTGGCCATCCCAAGGGGACAAGTCAGCTATAAATTCACACAAACGGCAGCATGGACAATACAGAGCTTATCTAAACAATCCTATCTTGCTTTGTGATTTATTGATCTTTATTGTTAAAAAGAAGTCCGACTGCCAGTGATAGTGAGCAGAAGCTACTCTGTGTAAACGAATTACAGCTTTTGTCTGACTTTCAGAACTTGTGCGATCAGAATAACAACTTTACCATACTTACCTTAGTATTTTTTTGTATATTACTTGTGTGATTTTTCTTACAGAATTTAAGTTCACTTTGAATTCTATGGTTACTGGTTTTGGTTATTCTTTTCTTTTATAATTTTGTATTCATTTGAAGCTGAATATGGATTCCTTAAATGAGTATGCCATTAATGATTTGCTAAAGCACAAATATCTTGTAAAGTGTAATAATAAATGCAATGTACATTTAAAGGTAACACCTGATAACACTGGTGATTTGTGTTCCTCATGTCAAAAGTTGGATAGTAAATCAAGACTTACTTATGATGATTGCACTTGTGCAATTGGCACGTCTTGGAGAACTGTTGTTTCATAAATTAATGACTGGACTAGTGAGATAAATAATGTCAGACAAACAACAAGCAGAGCACATTTAGGAAATGATGTGTCTATTGTCTGTAAAGATCATTTAGCCCCTATGAAATAAGGCAATGCCCCTGAGAACTTCTGAATTCTAGATGGAAGTATTCAGCAATCTGAGGATTCAGAGTGTTTAGAAGGAAACGGAAAAAAAGAAAGAAAGGACAAAGTTCACAACAAATAACAAGGAAGAAAATGAAACCGATAAATGTCTGTAAAGTAAAGAGAATATATCTAAAATGGACACTGCTTTATATAACACATGGATTAGAGGGAATGATAACATTTTACTATCATAAAACCATCAATCTAGAGAAAAAGGTATCAGTTTTCCAAAAGATAATTTAGAAAAAAGAGGTAAGAGGAAGGCGAAATGGAAAAAAATCAAAACTGAATATGGGAGGATTGAAGAACATTACTGTAAGAAAAAAGAAGAGAACGACAGATGTTGACTACATGGCTCAAGTTGTGGGTGTACCAAGCCAGTTGGATGAGAAATGTATGCTTGCAAATTTAATATTCAATGAAAGCAGTGGGATTAATAAGACTGAAGATGAAGATCATTCCTTTGTGACAATTTATAGAGCAGACATTACTGAATTAGAAGATTCTTCAGATCTGATCAGAAAATATATTTTTGTAATTGCAAATTCTATTATTGGAGAAACTAATACTTACATTTGCAGAGAAGATAATGAATATAGAATAGTGTTGTGCTTTCCAGAAGCATAAAACAGAATATGTGAGACAAGTCTTGGAATGCCTTAATGTATGGAAGTGCGGATCTGTTTTTATTCATGTTAGTACAAATTACCGCATCTGCAAGAACTCTCTGACTTTAGTAGGAAATGTACAGCCCACTTTGATATTATAGCTTGTATTGGTGTTCGGACATATTTTTCAGAAATGACATATAGAACAGATAGTCAGGTCATTGTGAATGAAAAGATTTTTGGGGGTAAATACCTACATGGAAAAAGTATTCTGTTTTAAAAAATGGAAATGTGTAGAGCATCCAAGCCCAGTTTTGGACACACGTGTTCGGACAGGATGTCGTGTACTTGTTAAGATCAAAGGAAGAGATTTTTTGCAGCAGATATTTTGCAACATTTGAAAAACACTAGGCAAGATTTTTGCCAGGTAAAAAAAAATAATATTTCACAGATAGCAACATTTGATGCATTCCTTATAGTTGTTAATGCTAGGAACATTAATAATGTAATAACATTTTTGTTTTTTGTTTTTTTTATTGGAAAGTTGCTGTTTACACAAGATTGATGTTGTTAATGTTTGTGAAACATGGTTAAAAAACAATAATTGGAAACCAGCTCTGTCAGGATATAACTGATTTTACTGTAATAGACATTCTAATAGAAAATCAGGTGGAGGTGTTATGATAGGGATTAAAGATAGTTATGAGACCTGTGATTACCACATGTTCAGTGATAACATCAAACCTAAAGACTATGCATTTGTGACAATAAAGACAACTTTGGAACATATAACAATTACTGGAGTGTATATACCCCCAAGTCAAGTGCAGATGATCGGGAGGAATTCATGCATTTCTTGCATGCAACCCAAGAGAGAAAAATAATATTAGCTGGGGACTTAAATTCGGATTTATGTTAAATCAGACAATGCATCAGCCCTTTAATAGCAAAAGCTGACAATCTCGAAGATGCATGAGCATCTCAAACATGAGCTACTTGAACTGATGAGTTCTACCTGCCATTTCCCAATAGCCTTGTTGATCTCAGTGGTGAAACTGATCACACCGTCTCCCTCCACAAATAATAGGCACACCAACAAAGGGCACTTAGTGTCTCACTTTTTTCCTCATTATTTCCAGCTCCTGACACACTGAACACAAATCATTTAGATCATACTGCATCATATTGAGGGCTTTATCACTCTTAGCATGACTCAGGTCTTGTCACTCACCTATGCCATATTGGAATCCTGAGCTTATCTAAACAATCCTATCTTGGTTTGTGAATTACTGTGTCGCTAACTGGAAAGAGATGTTTTATAATTTATATTTTATTTTTAACCACTGTTTTTCAATGTTTGTAGGAATTAAGGGTTAGCTTGTAGGCATGTGTGTTTCGGACAGGATGGTGTATATTTGTTAAGATCAGCTAAAATAGACACAACCACTGTACTGTAATGGATTCCTGGTGAAGACAAAATAGTCACGAAGCGGATACTAAAAAAATCTCACATTTAATTTAGAACAGCCACACAATGAAAATAATTTTTAGCACTTTCATCTGCACCATGGTGGACTTCATCAGAATGCGTCATTAGTTCTATCAGTCCTTTATATACTACCCATTGGCATCAAATTACCAAGCTATGAATTATTTAATTAATTGCTGCTTGATGCTAACTTTTAAAAATGCTTAACCTTAAAAATGGTCTTAATATTAATGCTGCATTTCCTATCCTTCAAAGTTATTTACATGTACAAGGGTATGCAGCCCTAAACCCATCAACCTCTACACACATCATATATTAGTGCAGCCTTTTATGTTTTTCTTTTGAACACATGACACAAAATACAATGAAGTGAAATAAAAAAATGAAATGAGGTGAAAGTTCTTTACATTCCAAACTTTCTTAATCAACCCCTTAGTAAATTAGTTCATTTCCCAAACACATAGCATAATAATTTCCAACAATTGTGCAAGTTCCTTCCCATATTACATATTTAATTTACTTATACATACAGTAAAAATATTGGGCAGGATTCACGAAGCCTCCGTATAAAAGTTACAAGGCTTACACGGAGGCTGCAGTAAAACGGTGTGATGTCAGCATGTCATGCATATGCATGAGGGAATGTTGAATCACACATAAGGCTTACACGGTCCATGGAAGACCATAGGGGCGTGTCCGTAGGCCGAGCCGTGCAAACGGACACGCCCCCAAAAGAGTAAAAGTCCCGAAAGTAAATCCCCATGACAGAGCCCGTGTAAATGTGAATAAATACAACACAACACATGCCCCCACAGACTACGAACATAAAATGTACACATGAACATCTTATAATTTTTTTTTAAATTGTAAAGATGTTTGCCCGTGAGTGCTCTCGTTTGCGCGGGCATGCCCGTAGCTTAGCCACAGTTAGCAGTCAGTGGAAAAGCATATAAGAACTAAATATGCAAAGGAAGCCAAGAAGCAATAGCGTAGTGGTAGAGACATCGGCTGATGAGCAGGCAGTCATGATTCGAGCCCCCCCAACATCAGTTATTTTTAGTGAAATAAGCACAAAACAAGTCCCTGACATATATGTACACATATAAAATTATATTTTATGCAAAATGTAATGAAATGGGCCATATATTTTGAAGAAATGTGAGATAAAATAATAAAAAATGTCAGGTGTGCCTATAGCTGAGCTACAGTTTAACAAGTTGAGTGCATCTGCCCGTAGGTGAGCAGTGGTTTAACAGGTATAAAATGAGTGCCCGTAGGTGAGCAGTGGTTTAACAGGTGTAAAATGAGTGCCCGTAGGTGAGCAGTGGTTTGACACGCTGAAACTGTGTGCCCATGGCTGAGTTGAGCGTAATATGCATGCTGAAAGCCAAATGATGCGTAAACCAGCGTAACCCATTTGCGCGGAGCTGCGCGCCACGCCAACAAGCTAACCGACGGACAGCGTTGAGCAAGCTGTAACAAAACTGCCTTTACACAGACACACCTCCTAGCCTGTGTAGACAGTCATAAAATATAAAAAGCAGTGGAAAGGTTTGAACCCAGGATACCATGCACCATAGTCAAGGTACTGAACCACTAAGCCATGACAGCTGCACTTAGAAATGCAGTAATAGCATATATATATAGGAATGAATAGAAAGAGGAGCATGACAAAGCAGGTTTTGTGAAGCTGATATAATTCCAAAATGGCCAATCACAGATAATTGCGGGAAAAACGGCATATATAAGCCCCATAGGCGGGAATACACAGCATAACCGATTGTAGAACTGACTTGCAGCCAGAATGTCAGGTGTAGGTGAGGGTAGTTGCTTTCGAGCACAGAGGTGGGGCATTGAGGAGTTCAAATATATGGTTTGGCTCCTTGTCCACAATCATGAGGCCCAACTCATGCAGGGCCAGGTCCTGTGGGGAGCATATAGGGCTGAGGCGTGGGACCGGTTGGCTCATGATCTCACCAGTGCCACAGGGATACCAAGGACTGGTGAGCAGGTCCATCACCACCATGCAGACCTGAAGAGACGGAAGCAGGACCAACAGAACCGCTGGATCCAGGAGGCCCGGCAAATGCCCAATGCCCCACTACTGAGTAAGTTACATATAATTATTTATGTAAGAAATTAACCTAGCTGATATTATGGAGATGTGTATTCCAATATTACTTTATTTATATTACAGCTGCAGGTGTCCGTTCTACGGACCGTAGAGCCTATGGCAATAGGCTGGCATGGTTGCGCCACCAGGCAGGTCAGTAATCCCCTCCCTGTAACTGTAAATAAATATATAAGTATGACAGTTAGCAAAAGAGTGCAGTGTAGTCACTAATTAATAAAATGTGCAAGTAACAGTGTAAGAGGGTTTGCAAGTATTGCTTGATTACAAAAGTATGATGCAGTCTGTAATCCAAACAGAAAAATGAAACATGTCTGAAATAAAGATGTCCCACCTGTAATATAATAGTACATAACCTGCAGCAGGCTGAAAAGTACAGCTGCAGAAGCTGAGTAAAACACATGTGTGAAATATATCCCTGTTGAAATACAGAAACATGACAGAAGTGAGACTGTTGGAAAGGATTGTTATAACTACAGGTAAAACATGTCAATAAAGCCTAGAATTAAGTACCATCCTGAATTGTAAAAATAAAACAAGTGAGAGAGTGTGGGAAAGAGTTATGAATCCACCAATAAAGTAGTAATAACTCCTGAATAAAGTATACTGCAGTCAGTACAGAATGAAATGAATGTGACAAGCAGAACCAAACAGTAACATATGTTGAAAATGTTACAGCAGCTGGAATGTGTATCCCAAAATCTGGATATGTTGCTCTCAGTCTGCAATATGCAGATAGTATGGTTGTCTGAAATACCAAACATCCACAGATGTCTATAGCTATATAAAGCAAATGTAGCAGGATGATGTAGCTGAACAGAGCCAGATATGAATGTGTATGAATAAAAATGAAAATGTATATTGATGTAGCAGTAACATTCCTATCACCAACTTGAAGTAGTTATCACATAGGAAACTGTAGGCAGAACTGTAGTGTGTATATATCTGCAGCTATTAGAAATGTACAGCATATGTATTGGTATTTGAAGTTGTTAATTACATTTTCTTCACCCTACCCTATAACCACATATAATCCATTCCACGTGAAATTGGTATGTGCAATCACAATTAACACCCCTGGACATTTGTCCTGTTGGTTCATACATATTTGCATGTACGTTGATGCATCTGCCCTGTTCATACATCCAAACCTGATGGTCTGTTGCCATCAATCAACCCTGCATGCTGTTGGACTGTGTATTGCTGTTCAAAATATGTATGTGTTATGCTTGCTGTTCAATGGTTTGAATATCTGGGTGTTTGGTTAATGTGAATACTAATGCATGCTGTTACAACTAATTGTGAATGGTATTGTATGTTACTAACCCAAACTGTCATGACATAATGCAAAACATAGGACGACAGGGAAGGCGGGTTCCAGCGGACCCACCTCTCCCTCCTCAGCTGGCGAGTGCACCTGGCAGTAGTGCCCAGGCCGGACCCTCCTCTGGTGGCCCTGTGCCACCTGCGGGTGGAAGCGCTGCAAGGGATGGGGCTCATCCCCCCTCTGCAAGTGTGGCCAGAGGAGAACATTCACTCACCCTACGTAGTGTCCGGACTGTGGTGTGTAGGGAGATCCAGGAAGCTGTTCTTGGGCCCCTACGCCAGCTTGAGGCACAGGTGGCACAACTAATGGGTGTGCCTGCTGCCCAGCCTACACAGCCCCCAGCACAGCACCGTCCTGGGCCGTGAAGGCACAGTGGCAACTGCCCATGGGTGGGGATATCAGTTCCACTGTTGCCATCTGTGGGCTCATGGGCTCTAGATATCCAAACATCCACCCCCGTCAATTGTGTAACCCCCCACACATGTGTCATACACCGCCCCTGTATGCGTCTTGTTTGTCTTGTCTGTTAACCTACCCAACCTACCTCCCCAGCTATACCGACTTCCCGTACCTGACATACCACTCTCACCTGAAAAAAAAAGGGCACTCTGTACCCACAAAAAATTACGCCCCATACATAGCTGGCCATTTCGCACACATGTCTGCTGGACATGGAAACTGTCAATTACAATTGGCTGTACAACAAGTATTATTGTTGTCCTTACACCTCTCTCAGGGGTGGAAGGTTTCAAATGTCACACCAAATTACAAACATATGCACAGCTGTTGCTGATGAAGAAATGGGCAGCTATGGGCCTTACCTACATCCCTCCTGCAAAACCCGAGCTTGTTTCCCTACTGTCTTACCCTCTTTGTGACCCCTTTTTCACCACTTTCCTGTCTCCCCATTTTCATTTTTTTCAAAGAAAATAGCACGGGAGTGCGCAAGAGTAAGCACTTTTTAGCAGTTGTAAGCGGGTGTGTGTGGAGCTGAACGCCAGTGCGCATGCGTGAGCTCCGCGCAAACCAGCGCTAACCCAGTTATAACTGCTTAAAAGTGCCTTAGTCACTCTGAATGACAAGGCCTGTAGTCTGCTCAAAAGCAAAATAAAATCCCACTGTCAATCCCGAACCCAGGACCTTGTAAACAGTAGTCTGCATGACTTACACTAAGCCATGACTGTTATATAAGAACATTGTGCTACAATAAATATATCATGTAATAGTAGGAACGAATGTAAAGGGAATATAGGATGTGTAGTACACAAAGCATGTCATGTATATTTCCTGTCAAATGTAGTGGATTTCTATAATAGTAGTGTGTGAACAGAAACAGCCATGCTAGTTGGTAGCTAGTAGGTAATAATGTCACTGTAGCACCTTGAAAGCCACACACCTACTCACAGCAGGATAATCACTGCCCATACCCCACAACCTCTTACAGGAACACATCCGGACTAAGTAATAAAAAATGTGGAGCAAAGGCCCAAAAACAGGGACGCATTCCAAATAATGCTCCAACAAACTTAGACAGTTGAGAGAGTAACAGGTTCTGCATTTTATTGGATGTTTGGAAGCGTATGAAGTCTGAAACTGAAATGTTTGTCACTATAGTCTTACTTGAGCCCACAGTGATTTGCCAGAAAAAGCTGTTTATGAGATATGGACCAAAATATGAGGCAAAAATGTGGACAACCTGCAAATATCTGTACACTTGAGAGGTATGACACTGCCATATTTGACTAGTTAAGAGCCTAGACATAGTAACAGTGACTGAGTTACAGGGATGCCCCACAGACTCCCTGTGAAATGTATAAACAGTAGGCAGAAAGGTGTTACAACACATGCAATGGTAACTATGAAGTACTGAAAGTATGCACCACTTGCATGTCGGAAATAGTGTAGTAATACATATGCTCATGCTACCCAACAGTCACAACTGCAGAATACCAGGCAATATAATGGGTGTACCCCACTGATATGTACCATTCCATGAGGCAGATAAAAGATGCACCTGAGAGTCTCTGGGGCCTGCTTAGCAGCATACTCAAATACCCTAATAGATGTCAAGGCCCACACCATGGCCAGACCACACTGCATGCAGTAACACCCTAGCAGATATAGCAAGCATTCCAAGGTGTGAATGTACATGGAAAATAGGAAAGCCACAGCAACACACTACAGTCAAGACACCTAGCAGGCATACAAGTAGTGAATGTAAAGGGCAAATATTGAAGCCATAGCAACAAAGTGCCAGAGCCACTGCTATATACCAGTTACACCACATGTCCCACAGGAAAGCATACACACCCACATTAACAGTAGTAGTAGTCTTAGGTGTCAGTGTACATACACACTTAGTACAGGAAACTGGAGAAATGAATGTAGAAATGTTAATCTACAACACGGCCAGAAATATGAGAGAGATACTAACCTTTACACTCACAGAAAAGTGTCCACAGCATACCAGCATGGTCCCTGCCCTTAAACTCTGAAAGGGCTACGCCTATCTCACATACCTTTTTATAGCACTGTCCTGGAATCACAGTGAGAACTGCAATCAGTACACAACTGGCTGCATGCAATTAGCAAATGCTGGCTAACAATTGGTGCAGAGGCCATCACATGGACATATGCAGATACCTACAAAAGCATGCTGTGCTCCCAGTCCACACATGCAATACTTTCATTGCACCCTGTGGAGGTAGGGAGAGACAGAGAGAGAGAGAGAGAGAGAGAGAAAAAAAAACATACACAAACCAAACCAGTCATCAAAACCCACTTGAATGCTGACAACTGACAACTGGAGCAGCAGGACAACAAACCAAATGGCAACGCAAGCAGCTGTGACAAACACAGGTAATGTAAAGTAATACTTTAAAAGTCTACATACTGTGTACCCTCCATATGTGTCATTGGTCTGTATCCATATGTATATGAAGATGTGCATAGGGACATACAGCAACTATCAGTGAAGGTTGTACATACATATGTATATGAGGGCATCTATGTGCACATATCAATGTAGGTTGTAGTGCAATGTACAAAGTAGGTTTCACAGTTATGTATGTTTAGCAGTATGTTAGTGTGTGTATACAGTTTTGTAAACAAACATGTTGATATACCTATCTATCATATGGATACGTATGTATGTCAATATATGTATGTATGTGTATATATATATATATATATATATATATATATATATATATATATATATATATATATATATATAATATGCATATATGTATACATACATAGAGAGGGATGTAGGAATACATAGACAGATGTAGATAGAATATGTAGAAACATATATATGTAATACACACATACAGATATAGATATATGTAGATACATATACATAGACAGACAGATCTGACTATCTACAGATATGACTGTATATGACAATCTCACACTCCCCCTGTCCCACCCCCTCTGTCACTCTCACTCCCTCTCTGTCACACACCCCCCCCTCTCTCCATATCTATAGCAATATATGTGTTGAAACTGGAGTACCATACCCAATTTCAAATCACCTACACCAGTAACCACCAGATATGTGATTGGCTGCCCACCACTGCATATGTCAGGGGTGAACAGGGTCATAAATGTGTACAATAGTCTCCCCAATGATAGTCACAGTGGCACACTATTCCTGGAATACCTGAACATGGTATGTGTCAGCAGACATGGTGTGTCAGCTATGGACATGTAGGTCAGTGTACCCCTCCACACCACACAATGGCTGCCACGGTATGTACCTCACATGACAGCTACAAATATGGAGAAGGACACAGTGACATGTACGACACTGTGACAATGCACTCAAACACATTACCAATGCACAGTGACTGACAACACCACAGAGTACACACATACTACCCACATAGAGGTTACCACTCCTGGATTTACATACTTAAGTCACACCCATGACAGATGTCCATCAACCATAGTAACACCTCACACCATCCACAACCTAAATGACTGCTGTGTGTCATCCGTGACACCGCAGTAGAGAGCACATGGCGGAGGTACAGGTTCCTACCCACAGATAAGACATACCCTGCAATAAACCACACAGCATTAAGAAGCAAGACTCCCCATGTGTACATGTCACACATACCCCTGCTGAATGTTAGTCAGATAGGTAATATGCCATATGAATCACCCTGTGTAACTGTTTGACAGGAGCAGGTACCATCACATCACATGTGTCACAATGGTCAGGGTAGCAGAACAGTATGCTGCTGTAGTCCCAGGGGCAATAGCATATTGTATTGTATTGTATTGTAATGTATTGTATTGTGTTGTATTGTATTGGTATGTAGAGGTGCCACCTTCGTGGAGTGGAACCACTGCTGCTGTACGCCAGTGTACAGGTACATATCCTGTAGTCAGGCTAGTGTTACATAGCACTTCTATATGTGTGTTTAGCTCCTCTAAGAGTTCATGTAGCATGCAACCGGGGATACCATCAGGTCCCATTGATGCTGTGTTTTCTGCTTTTCTGAGGGCGGCTCTCACCTGGACATCTGTGATGACAGGGGGGTTACAGTCAGCTGGGATACGTATGTCTTAGTTTGGGGGAGAGGGAGGGGGGAAACATGCACTGAACCTGTCTGCCACAATGTTGTCAATATCTGTGGGTTCAGTGAATTATTTGTTGTTGTGTTTTAACTATGAGCATATTGGAGGGTTTCTGACCAGGTTTCTAACATAACTGAAGAAGGCCTTGTGGTTATCTGTAGTGCCCCCATTGGTTTCCCTCTCAAAGATGCCCATGGATTTTTGTATGAGAGAAAATAGCTCCTTACTAGTGCTGATCAGACATGCCTTCCCTTTATGGAATTATGCTCTGTCTTGCAGTAGCTTCCATCTTTTGTTATACAATCTCTCTATGGCTGCGGTCCACCAGACAGGTTGCTTTCCCTCTGTGGAGAGTGTCTTGGTCTTATATGGGATTGCATGATCCATGCATTCTCGGAGATGTCCGTAGAAATCATTTGTGAAGGAGTCAGCATTGTGGGTTGTGTCTTCCACTGGCCCAGTGGGCTTAAAGGATACCATGTCAGTGTTATGAAGAGTAAAGTTTGCATTTGAAATGTTACTCACTGTAGTCGTTTGTGCTGGTGGTGGAGGTGGGATATGTATATCCAGGGCAATTAGTTTGTGGTCAGCTCACAGTAGTTGATGATGTACCCCATACAGTACCTCGATACAAACCCCCAGTGTGAGGAGGTGCTTTGGACCTGAATCAGTGTTCTGACTGCTGGGGTTTGGTAGTATGTCGTATGGAGTGTGCCAGGTACTTTTTCACAGTTGTTGGCTAAGCACTGATACCTGGCCATTTACATGTGTATCCACCAGTAGACAGACAGATGCTATATATGCGAGATATGTTGTATCACAACAGTCGAGTAGCATGTGTAGTATGTGTGCCAAATTCTGCTGACATATTTTGCTGATATCATGTTATTTCCTTTTTCAGGACCATGGCTCACCAGCGCAATCCAGCGTACTCTGCAGCTGACGATGAGGAAATACACCAGAGCCTGGTGTGGGATTATGCAATACTCTTTTCCCGCACCAGCCAGAATCAGCAGGAGAGGGCTGCACTCTGGCAAGACCTGGTCCGTCGGGTAAATGACATAGGCACGCATAATAGCACATATGAGCAGGTACGACATCACTGAAGTGATTTAATCAGAAATGCCCATCAGCGTACGTCGGATATCCACAGGCAACAGGTTGCCACAGGTGGTAGGGTGGCTACACATCCCCCACTCACCAGACTGGAGGGACTACTCATAAGTGTTGTGGCTCCAGCCCGCCAACAACAACAGCAGTAGACCTGCATTATGATGGAGGCTGGAGCCACACAGCAGCAAGACTACGAGCGTGCAGGTAATATGCCATATGTATAGTTGACTGTTGTGTACACTGGTAGTTAATGCATGTGTGAGGTGTGTCCTTGGTTTGCAGCTGTCATCATAGTATTTAATGTGCAAGTGTAATATTCTCAATATCAGCAGCTGACCTGTGAAAGGCAACTGTTGTACTACTGACCTGTATCATACTCAGTAACAATGGCACAGTTGTGCCCACTGACATTAATTTCCTCACTTCTGCAGGTCCCTCCAGTGTAACAGCAATGCAGCCTATCCATGCTGGTGAGTGTGTATTAACAATACCTTTAATAGTCTTGATAGTAATAGTAATATTAGGCTCACTTAGTAGTGCTCTGTGTATGCATGCAGGAGTGCCTGTGTCTGTGTGTTGATATCTCGCATACTGAGTAGTGTGCAAGTGTGCAACTGTGTGCAAGTGTGCAACTGTGTGCAACTGTGTGCATGTGTGCATGTGTGCACCTGTGCATGTGTGCATGTGTGCATGTGTGCACCTGTGCATGTGTGCATGTGTGCATGTGTGCACCTGTGCATGTGTGCATGTGTGCATGTGTGCATCACTGGTAACATTGTGTAGACATTGTAAACTGTGTTTCCTGTTTCTCTCCCACAGGTTCTGGTGCTGCTCTGGTGTCATGCAGCAGGGAACCTGAATCAGATGCCACGGGTACCGATAATGATGACATCTGTGTAATGGCACAGGAAGGTATGCCAGGGTCCGTCATTGGTCAGCCAATTGACAGTACACAGCTGTCAACCCTATCAATGCGCACAGTCATCCTGCCAATACACCCTTTGTCACCAATGTCCCTAGGTGATGGACAGGATACAGTGGGCATTGACCAGGGTATTGTGGTATCTGTGGCACATGCTTCCCCACACAGCAGCCATGGGCATGGCCCTGAGATGGTACCACACAGCCAGATTTCCAGGGGTTCTCGTGGGAGCATCTGTGGGCGTACTGCCCCTGTCAGACGTGCCCACAGAGGTCTTACAACCTCAGCTATGTTTCGGGCTGTCATGCAGGCACAGTCACGTATGGAACGGTACACGAGACAGGGTCTGAGGGAGCTGACAGCATGTCGCACAGCCATGACTGACAGTATGCGTGACATTGCGGCTGCCATCTGTAATTTTACCGATGTCATAGACAGACGTTGTGGGGACATATTAGATCGGTTCCACAACTACATGTCCATGAGCCAGGGCAATGGTGGATGGTTGAGGCATCGACGTGGGTGTATGCCAGCAACAGCAGCAGCTGGCAGTCATTGCGGACGACAACAGGGCTGCGGCCGCCCCCATAGTGCCGGCAGCAGCCCCAGCAATGCTGGGTCTGTGCTGTAATCAGACCTCCCCAGGAGACCACGTGCACGTGGCTCTGGACAGGCCCGACAGGGATCTGTGTCCAGTCAACGAACACCTGCTTCTGATGACAGTACCCAGTCTGGATTGGTACCGGATACGGTCCGTAGCACCCCTGCAAGGCACAGGTACCGTGTCCGTGGCCAGAGACACTGATCTGTATGACCTGGCAGGTACAGTCTGTGGCTGTCCACAAACACCAGTATATGGCAGCCATGAGGTGGAACTGTGTGCATCCATACACACGTGAATTGACAACACCTAGGGCTACCGCATACATGCACACACTGCATCAACATTGCCCCACCTTGTACTGCTGTCCCTCACCAACACACATACACATACATGTCAATTGGTGGTATCAGTGGCAGACTCAGGCATACCAAGTTCACACCCTGTGCATATGATGCAACTGTGCCACCTCCTGCAATCTGTAATGTCAGTGCAGGTACAGGTTAACATGTTGCTGATGCACAGGGTGACTACATAGATGTGTAGTAATAGTATCATGTTGTTAACAGTACTGTGTGCTGATATAATTGTGGGTATATCCCAGCATGCCTGATGCAGTAAGGGTATGATTGTCTTGTACTGTTGTCTGCACCCATGGTAAGTACCATAGTGTATCATCTGCACATGTTGGCATACTGGTGGTAAGGATGTCAACAGAAGGCTACATACATAGGTAGCACAGGGGATAAGGTAATGAAAGTACTGATATGCAATGATGGACATGTAAACTGCAAGTGGCATGTTGCCCACGCTGGACTCTGCAATGCGGATGTTTGAGGATGTTGATATGTGTGCAGTACTACACGACTGGTACAGGACACACAGGAGCACCCTAGCACTGCAAACTCACATCTCATACCATGCTAGACAGCCCCAACACACAAAACTAACTTTCACAGGAGGGAGAGTCCCCATAAATGTCAGGGATACTGTGGTGGCAGGACAGGTAGCATACATCCTACTAAGTATGGAACCACTGAGTGAAGGCTCAGTGTCTGTTATTTGACATGTGTATTACTGCAGGTATGAGCACCTGGGTTTCCATCCAGTTATTGTACATCCTGACGGTACATGGTCTGTACACTTGTGTGAGCTGAGACTGGACCTCAGCCATCTGACCTGTGTATTTCCATGTACATGTGTATAGTGCTTGCATATTTGCACTGTTACCTACTGGAAGTGGTACAGCTTGTTTGTTGTACAATGGACTACATGCAGCCCTGCTTACTGTAGCTTTGTTTCATGCATGTTTGCTTGCAGTTACCCTGGAACACTGATCCCACCTGCAATGCAGATTTACAGAGCTTCTGTGGACTCCTAGTGACATCTGCATAGCTTACTATATGTATGTCCATGTCTCACTTGACAGAACATCACTGTTTGTCCTGTTCACATGTATGTTGCCTGTGACACATTGCATATGACTTACCTGGCATTTGACCACGTGAGCAGTCATATATGCCAGTGCTAACTAATCACGGGCACTACACCCTCACATACTCACCTTCTGTACCTTGTTCCCCATTGGCCCTATGTGCTGTTAATCACCATGGCAATCACAATACTATGGTAGCATGTGCAAAGGTCACTTGTCAGTCACCTCTATGGTACAGTTGTGGAATTTGTGGGTCATGTGGCAATGTCACAGCTGCCACATGTACACAGTCAACCCTCTCCCCTACACATGGACGTACAACACATGTATGAGATGCATCCACATAGCCAAACTGGGGACTAAGCACTCTGAACCCAGTACTGGCATAACCTGTCAGGTGGCATGAAATACTACAGTGACTACAATACCAGTCTGATGTAGACCTACACTGACAGCAATCCAAACACATGAACACACTGGGCCATTCATGGAGCCTCAGAATAGCATCCTGCCTGAGCAGCAGACACCTCTGCAGCTGGCACACAGGCATACGTTAAGCCGGAACACAGCACGTGCAACACATAGCACACAAATCCTGTGTGCCAAACAGTCACAACCTGTATGACTAGACAACACACCTGCTACAGTTGTGTTAGGTACCTTTATTGTCTAGTACAGTGAGGTCCCGCTCACCAGGCTGGACAAGGTGAAGGTCACAGTGATATGCCCATGGGTCACTATGGTCCACCACATAACACAAGCATACAGGTCAGTCAGAGGCATGGACACATATGACTCAGTCATTGTCCATGCCACTATGGCTGACCTGTGATGTACCTCCCTGGACTACATGATAGGGAACATAGAAGGGCTCTCTGAGCATGGGGCACAGGCTGGTATGACCCTGACCTTGCTTGGCATCATACCCTCACCAGGAATGCTGAAGTATTGCTGAATGCTGATGAATTACTGTAGCTACAACACCCTAGCTGAAAGGTTCCTAGCATGTAGTCACCGCATTGCTATGGAACAACTTGTTACCACGCCACAACAGGTGAAAACATGCAGCACCTGTTCATCAACAACATGTAGACTATATGCCCCAGACCAGATGTGTATCCCTCGCTGCTAGAATGATACCATATACAACTCACACTGTATATACACATACCACATGCAGCACCTGCACAGAAGACCACAGTCATAATGTTATCCAGTGCAAATACCATGTATTCACATGTGGCAGGCATCAGACATGGGAACTATTGAAGGTCACAGGTACATATGTGTATTTGGCACACACATACATCATCTGTGTCCATTGCCATTACTGGTTCAATCGATGTCATGCATTATTGTGAATAACAACCCACACACATGGGCATTCTGTGTGACAAAAACACAAGTGGCATGTGTGGAATTCAAAGCCGTAACTAACTGTGCTATGACAGTAGTGAGAGACGCAGTAGCAGAATGTGTTATTTGCATTACTGGGAGATTTGCCCTCTTCTGCTGTACTTGTAGGGTGCTGACATCATCTCTGTGTAGAGATTGGAATATGCACCAGCTGGTGTGTTGTACTGGTTGCCAAAATGGTCAGTTTTCTCACACATGCAAATGTAGAACACAAGTGAACCAAGACAAAACGGCTACTTCAATCACTATTTCCACAGAAACAAAATTCAGTCCAGGATAAAGCAAACTTCTTCTTTATTCCATAAAGTAGAGAACAACGAAATGAGCGCTTTCACGTATTTGTAATACGCTTCATCAGATTTCAATATACAATGAAGCAGCTCAGTTTATATAGTATATGCATTCCTTTAATTGATACAATTAATTTACTTATTAAAACCACCTGTCTCTATTAAGCAACATAACTGTTTCTTAAAGAGACAGTAAGACTGTGCTTAATCTAGTGTACCTATTAGTCTCTATTTTACAACATTGTATGTAGAATTCATATATATATAAAATACTTAAATATGCATATAGTACATTGATCATATTCAGTTAAATAAAATACAAAAAATACAAAATATATATATATATAAACATTAAAATAGAATGAGACAAAGAAAGGATGAAAATACAATAGTCTAACTATAACATATGTATTAGTAAGTCTCAAAATACTTCCCCATATATCTAGCACTTATCCAAGCCAGAAACCTCATTAACTACCACTCCATTCTGTCTGCTTCTTTCATATTATGTATAGCCAAAATATATACACATACTAATTTCCATTTGTGAACAGTATAAAAAGTAATGTATATCAATAAATATATATTTTCTCACACATGTAATTGCACACACCCTACTACCATCCCCCCCACACAAACACATTTGTAGGATTCAAACCCCTACCTAACTATGTTAGGACACTACAGACGGACGCATTAGCAGATCGCGCTATTCACATTACTGAGAGGTTTCTTTTCTCCTGCTGTACTTATAGGGTGCTGACATCATCAGTGTTTAGAAAGGGGAATGTGCATCCTGTAGTGTGTTTTCCCAGTTGCCAAAAGGGACATTTTCCTCATACAGAATTGCACACACACTAACCCCTGTTCACCCAAGCACACTTGCCATTTGCAGGATTCAAACCCCTACCTAACTATGTTACGACACTCAAGACGGATGCATTAGTACAGCACGCTATTCACATTACTGGGGGAATTCTCTTCTCCTGCTGTACTTATAGGGTTTTGACATCATCAGTGTTTAGAAAGGGGAATGTGCATCCTGTAGTGTGTTCTCCTAGTTGCCAAAAGGAACATTTCTCTCGCACAGAATTGCACACACACTAACCCCCCTCACCCAAAAACACACACACTGAGCATTTGCAGGATTCAAACTCCTACTTAACTATGTTATGACACACAAGACAGACGTATTAGCGGAGTGCGCTATTCGCATTACTGGGAGGTTTCCCTTCTCCTGCTGTACTAATAGGGTGCTGACATCATCAGTGTTTAGAAAGGGGAATGTGCATCCTGTAGTGTGTTCTCCTAGTTGCCAAAAGGGACATTTTTCTCACACAGAATTGCACACACACCAACCCCACTCACCCACAGACAATTTGCAGGATTCAAACCCCTAATTAACTATATTATGACACTTGAAGGAGACGCATTAGCAGAGCACACTATCCAAATTACTGGGCATCTGTTTTGCACCTGCAGTATTTATAGGGTGCTGACATCATTATTTCTACAGAGGTATGTACATCTAGTACTACCTGTCAGGTGGGGGATAGCATATATATGCATTTGCAGCCACCTACTTCAGGGTCAGATATGCACATCAGCACTGGCAGGTTATGTTCTATACCATGCTTCGTGACCACAGGACCTGTAACACACAACACAACCAGTTCGGACCACCCCTCCCACATCCAGGACACACACATTTTGCTTCCCTGGGAACAGTGCTAAGATATGCAGGTGTTCACATACACCATTCCAGTTGTTAATGTCAGGTACAGGTATATTGTGTGCGGGAACTACTCAGGCCTCTACAACATTACCTTACATCCACTACAATTTGTGAGTCCATGTGCTATGGCAGAACCACTCACCACAGCCACAAGGGGGAATACATATTGCACCTGACCATCTGCAACATGGGTACTCACTGTTCCACACCAGAGGTAGACCACCATTGTTGATATCTGACCATACCCACCTTTCCCTGGACATCCATATCCCATCCCCACCCCCAGGCAAGGTTGTCACTGCAAACAAAGTGTATTTATCAAAATTAGACTTTACACTTGTGAAGACTGGGGTGGAAGACTTCAAAGGACCCATTCTGGGGGAGTATACAGGCCACTCTGCATAATCCTTGACAACTGCATTCTATGAGCATGTGGAAGGTTTGCATTGATCATGCTATCCCAAATATACCCATGACTCCTCCACAACAGGACACCTGTCAGGTGTACACCAGCCATATATGAGCTGTCCAACAGACAGAGTGAGCTAATACATTGCAGAGCAGTAGCCCACAGAGGGAGGACATCTCTGAACAGTACTGGCACAACACTTCAATCCCTCATAATCATCACGACAAAGTGTTGACAGTGAAATTGTCCAGACACTGCAGATAAGGCTCCCCAGTCTGTTATTGATGCCCACTTACTGTTAGAGGTCCTCACCAACCCTCTTCCAGCACACACCAACAACATGGATGTGGCTTAGCAAATTCAACCCCTGGGATCTCCACTGTGTCCCTGCTTGATGGAGGCACAGCACACTAGCCTCACACGGTGCCTTATGTGACCTACTTTACAGTGGCACAGTAGCCTACTGTACTGGGGAGGCAGACACCAAGCACACTCTGGCTAAGCTGTCATTCCCTAGGGCAAACAGCCTAGTGTTGACCTCTACACCCATATGTTTAATTGTCAGATGCACAATATTTGTTGCTGATAGACTGTTTGCAGGTCTTTATTGCCATAGCATTCCCTGTTTCTATGAACAACTTGTGTATCTGTGGAAGATGTTTGAATATGAGAGGGATCCACTATACCACTTATGTCTCTGTAGTAATTTCACTGTGTGCACTGGGCAGATTGCTGTAATGTGGTTGGTTCCTGGAATAACACGTACAAATACCAGATATGTGTGGCCAACTGCTAAACTGAGATTTGGCTTAAGTGTGTGAGCATGCCCAGTTCAGGCTTTCCATGGCATGTTGTCTGACATATGTCTCATTTATGAAAGTGTGCGAGCATGCCCAGTGTGAGCTTTCCATATGTTGAACTCTGCAGCCCACCACATTTGTGGATGAGTGTGAACTTCAACAATATCTCACGTTTATGGTTGTGTGTTGTGTGTCATGTTGTGTACTTACTGTCCAACTGCTTTGTGTCTGAACGCAACACGGATTATACTGTGCCTGCAGGGTTTGCATGGGATACTTTGCATACAGTTGTCAACATCCTTCCATACTGACCTAACACTGCAGTACCGTATAGTGTACTGGTTCAGTACTTTCACTGTGGTGATCAGTATCCTGGGCTTTAGTCCTATCACTGCTTTACATTTTCATAGTGAGCACAACAGACTGGTTAGGGGCCAGTTGTGCACATCTGACCATGTTGCATTATGTTCAGATATGAACTACTTATACCAGGCTTGTCCAGCATTGGTAGTGTATTCCACAACATAGGTGTACATTGGCAAACACTAGCGATGTGCCCTAGGCCATTTCTAATGCTAGTCGGAGAGTGTGTTTGTCCTTCGACACATTGTAACTGGAGTTTGCCATGACATATGTCATGGTTAGTATACTGTGCCTCCGTCTACCCGTGACATAACAGTGATACCCAGGGTAAAGCTACCATCTCCCATCCACTCATCAAGATTCCTCTTGAGGAGAGTCGATGAGTGGCTCTCTGGCTAACCTGTACTGGAAGTTACTCAAGAGTGGGGGTGGCTTCTGTGTTATGGATCATTCAGTACAGCTTGTCCTATGTATGTCAGTGCTGGGGTTCAGGTCTCTCATGTGCATAGCTCACTGCCATTCAGATTGTACAAGGTGCAGCATGTTCATTGATTCCAGCTTGGACATAGCTTTATACATCAGGCACAGCTTGCATCTGGGTGGGCAGTATGGCAGTGTGTGGAGCTGCAGTTTGTTTAATCAGGCAACCCACGGCATCTGTTCAAGCTCTTTGATACTCCTGGTGAGGTACTTTTGGGGACTTTCCAGTTGATGGAGGTGTCTGCTGAGGTACATCCCACAGGGGCTATTGTAGTCAATTGTAACGCTGATAAAGGATGACTGCAGAGCCACAATGACCTCCCCTGATCTAGATCTGACAACCTTCATGATTAGGTGGGTATATGGTATGTTTCTGTAACCACTACAGCCACATGCTTGTCCAATGCAGGATATCTATCAACTTGTGTCCCCAGGTATCTTATTACATGTTAAGTACTTAATGGGTTAACACCTATGTGGTAATTGGTGGGCACTTACTGTATATCCACAGGGGTTGACTATACACTTTTCTGCAATTAGCTTGCTAACATGGCTATGGCACCAGTTGTCTGTTTCTATGTGGCCCTTTTGTGGGATGCTTGTGTCAGCTGGAGGATCAGATATGGTGGCCAGTTTGTAGTCCTCTGCAAACTTGTTCAGACACAGTCCTTCCATGTTGGCTTGTACCTATGGGACATATATACCAAACGAGGGAGGTCCCAGGACCAAGCCTTGTGGGATGCCAGTTATATCTGGTTTGTAGTCTGACATGGCTGCAGCATTTCTGACCATGTCAGTTCTGTCCTTGGTCTGGTTTGCAACCCCTCTACTGACATAGGGGTTTATATTTAAGCTGGTGAGCTTATCTATAATGAACACGTGGGGTATTGTATGGAAGCCTTTGCAAGGTCCAGCTACACTGTGTGGACCACATTCTCCTCATCAATTACCTTAATGACTGTTTCAAATGAGTCAAACATGTTTAAGGGGCAGGATCTGCACTTAAGAAAGCCACACTGGGTAGGGTCCAGTGTCAGTAGGTCCCCAATATCTTTATGTCTGCGGTACATGCTAATCCCTTCCATAGCTTTGCAGACCAAGCTTGTCAGGATTCTGGGGTGGTAGTTTGCAGTATCCATTCAGGCAACACCTTTGTTGAGGAGGAACACTGTTGTTCTACACTGATCTTTGGGTACATATCCTGTGGTAAGGCTGACATTGAGCAGTTGTGTTATTTGGCATTCCATTCTTCTTGGAGTCCATGTTGGACTCAGCCCAGGACACCATCTCATACCATTGATGCTGTGTGTTTTGCTTTGTAGATGCTGGCTGTTACCTCAGCATCTGCAGTGTCAGGGGGCAGCACTCTGCTGGGATAGATATTTTGCATTTTGGGGGGGGGGGTTTGCACTGCACCTGTCGGGTTGGATGTTGGCAGTATGTGTGTGTGTGTTTGGTATGTTGTTTGTAATATTTGAGTGATTCTGAGCATATCTGTGAATTCCCAACAAGGTTCCTACCATCAGTTAAGAAAGCCTTGTGTTTATCCTTAGTGTCCTGTACAATTTGTATCTTCATAGGTTCATAGGTTCATACTAGGCTATCCACCCT
The DNA here is from genome assembly GCF_019279795.1 of Protopterus annectens. Taxonomy (NCBI): domain Eukaryota; kingdom Metazoa; phylum Chordata; order Ceratodontiformes; family Protopteridae; genus Protopterus; species Protopterus annectens. Next base: position 640,664,671 of record NC_056734.1, on the reverse strand, counting down.
AGGGCATTTATAAGCCTAGCCAGAGTGTGTGTGGCTTTCACCACCCCTTGCTATGTGAATATTACAGCCATTTATGATTTACTTTACTGTGCCTCTGTCTGGACGTGACACAGTGAAGACCCCCAGTGTACATCTACGATCATCCATCCACTTGGCAAGATTCCTGTTGAAGAGAGTCAGTGAGGGGCTCTGCCTAACATGGAGTGGGATTCTGTTCCAGGGTGTAGGGAGCCTCTGGTTATGTATCTGCCCTATTTCATTATGTGTTGAGGTTGACATCTCTCACTCTCACAGCTCCGATGGATTTGGGTTTTCTGGGGTGGAGCATGTCCATTACTCCTGTGTTGGATATGGCCTTGTACAACAGGCATACAACGCCTCTGTGTAGGCAGTATGTGACTGCATTCAGCTGGGGTGTCTACAGCCAGGCAGCATATGACATATATTTGAGACCCTTTATCCTCATGGTGAGGTACTTTTGGGGTCTTTCTAACTGCTGCAGGTGTCAGGTAAGGTACATCCCAAATGAGGCATTGTACTAGATTATGGGTCTGATAAGAGATCAGTATAGGGGCACAATGACCTCTGTTGATGTAGATGTGAATCCTTTCATGATACTGTGTCCAGTATAGACAGTCTTCCTAGCCACGTTGGCAATGTGAGGGTCACATAACAGGTTACTGTCCACTTGTGTCCCTAGGTCCCTGATTTCTCCTTCCATCCATAATGGATTACCACCTATGTGGTCATTTGTGAGTATCTTATTTGGTATTTGGTGAGACATTCATACTGTCCAGTGTCTTCAGGATGGCTGGGTGGGGTTCCTGTGAGTGAGAGTGTGGTCTGTAGCATGCTACAGACTGTACAGCAGTTTTGCCTATGGTCAGTTGCACATGGGTGGTCTCCGATGCTTCGTGCATTGTCGGTTACCTGGATGTGTGGGTGTCTGTGCTGAATATGTATACTCCCCCTCCTTTTATGTTTTGGTCCAGGTTTTGGGGCCATAATGCATGATATGAGGTATAACCTGGTAGTGCTGGTGTGCTGTCAGGAGCCTTGCTGCAGGTTTCTGTCACTGCACGGACATCAATGTTCTCCATACTGGGGAGGGCCTCGGGAGCATGCATATTGAGGTTTACACATCTGGCATTGGTCAGCATTACCCTTATGTTTCTTTCCACTTATGTTTTCTAGGGTGGTGGGTTAGTGTTTTCAGCCTTGCCTACGAAAGGCTCTATGGAGGTGGCAAGAGCCTTATCCAATATCCAGACGCCCAGGGGTAACAGGTGCAAGCCATCCCTGGAACAGCAGCATGGCTTGTCAAGCATGACATCCCAAGCAGACAGACATTGGATCCCCTTGGAATGACACCAGTAATTGTGCCACTTGTTAAAGCTGATCATTCTGTGTTTGTACTGTGGCATCATTCTTGGTGAGGGTACGATGCTGCACACGGTCAGTGTCATACCGGCCTGGACTACCTAATCGGAGAGCTCATCGATGTCTCTTTTCATGTAGTCCGGTGGGTACATCTCAGGTCATTCATGCCAGCATGGACAATGACTGCATCATATTTCTACTTGCTTTGGGGTGACCTGTGTACTTCTGTTATGTGGCATATTGTGGCAGCCTACAGGCAGCTTACAGTACCCTTTCCCTTGTTCAGTCTGGTGAGCGGGACAACAGTGTGTCTGACTATGGAGTCACCTATTACAACTGTGTCAGGCATGTTGTTTCTCCTTCTGGCCTGTGACTGTTTGGCACACTAGCTTTGTGTACTATGTGTTGCATGTGCTATGTTTGGAGGTAGTGGTTGCTTGGGTGTCTGCTTTGGAGGCCTCTGTTGATGTGGTGTGTTTGTAATTAGGGCCTCCGGGAATGTTTTTCTGTGTTTATGTCTTTGGATTGCAGTTGTGATAGGTCTATGTGAGACTGGGTTTGTGGTGTGTGTGGTTACCTTCTCCTCCTGACTAGTTTTGACAGTACTGAGTTGAGAGAGCTCAGACTCCGGTTTGGATAAATGGTTGCATCTCTCACATATATTTGTATTTCTTTCTTGGGGGGAGGTGAGGGTTGTCTGTGTACTTGGGGCAGGTGTAACATTGCCTCAAGATTCACAGATTCAACTTGTTGTAGCTGGCCTTAGTGGATTGTATGTGTGGACATATTTTATTGCCATACTACTGATCAGTGATTACTTCCCTTTTTATGTTTGCTCTATCATGTAGTAGCTTCCTCATTCTCTTGCATGGTTTGGTAATGGCTGGAGTCCACCATGCCAGATGCCTGCGTGTATGGCATTGTGTCTTGGTTTTATTTGGGATTGCATAATACAAGCATTCCTGGCAGTGTTCATGGAATGCCTGTATAACAGGTTCTGAGGTGTGGCCCATATTTTGCACCTGCACAGGGCCTTTAATGGTTTCTACATCAGTTTGGAGGAGTGCAACTTTTGCTTTACACATGTTTTTCACTGTGTTTTTCTGGCCAGGGACTGTGGTCAGGATGTGTATATCTGGTGTGATTACTCTATGGTCTGGTCTTACCAGTGAGGGATACACTTCTCATCTTGCCATCCAGTATCCATGTTGCTGATTATCACATCCAGTATGCTTACCCCTCTTGTGGGAGTGGTACATTGTTCCTGGGCATTTTGGTTTATGGATTCTAGAAACTTTTGTCCTACAGTGTTGGAGCTAGTATAATGCTCCCAGTTTATGTTTGGGTATTTTCAGTCACCCAATATAATGTGGTTTGGATGGCTTTATATATTCATGTATTCCAACATAGGCCAAGTGCAGTTCCTGGTGTTAGGATGGTAGTCTGTAGCAGGCTATAAACTGGGAGGCAGTTTTAGCCACTGTTACTTGACCATGGCTAGTCCATGCTGCTTCTTGTTGTCGTACCAACATAGGGGTGTGGTTATCCTTGACAATTATTGCTAGTAACCCTCATTTTGTAGCTTGTTCCATGTTTTGAGGCTGTACAGCACAGTATGAGGTGTAACCTGGTAGTGTTAGGGTGCTGTTGTGAGCCTTGACCCAGTTTTCTGTTACAGGACAGATATCAACATTCTCCATACTGGGGGAGTTTAGACTGCATGCATCTTGCTGTTTAGACTTCTGGCATTGGGTAGCATTACATCTAGGTTCTTATCCCTTGTGATACCTATGGAGTTGGGTTTGTGTTTTGAGCCTTACCTATTCAAGGCACGCTGTGGGTAACAACAGCCTTTGCCAGTATCCATAAGGCCTGGACTGATAGGTGCACGCCACCCCTAGCAGGTGGAGCATCATGTCATGCTCAGCATGTCATCCCAGGCTGGCACACATTGGATCCCCTTTGACTAACTGCAATACTTCAGCCAATTATTGCAATTTATCATCTCATTGTCATATTGCGGCATCATCCTTGGCGAGGGTAGGATGTTAGTCAGGGTCATCAAATTTGCATATACTACATGTTGTTACATTGCTTAACACATGGCATTCATGCCTCAGGTGGTGCTGCAGGGTTGCCTCTGTCGGATGCACATACTACACTCCCTGTATATGTTTGAGAGAAGGTTATGTCATTTTAGGCATCCCTGTTATTATATGAGTGAGTCAGAGAGGGGTATCATTCCCAGGGTTCCTACTGAGCCAGTGTATGTGCTATGCATTGCCTCTTTGTCAAGGCCAGGGCATACTGGGCACGCCTCCTTCTGCCTACTGGGGCAGGCTCAGGTTGTTCCTCCTCCGAGTCACGCTCTGCCTGTGATGGCCTTGGCAATGGTGGGGGGCTGTTTGGCCCAGGCTTATGCTGCTCCTGCTGCAGCTGTTTTCACAAGATCATATTATGTAGCATAGCACATACCATGACAATTTGGGTACATGTAGTTGGTGAGTACTGCAAGGCTCCACCAGATGTGTCCAGACACCGGAACCGTGACTTGAGCAGCCCAAACACACGCTCTATTACATTACGTGTTTGTGTGTGTGCCTCATTATGGCATTCCTGTTCAGGTGTGTGTGCATTTCTGATGGGTGTCATCAGCCATGGCTCCAGTGCATAACCTGCATCCCCCACTAGGTGTCCATGTGGGATGTCCCCATTGGCAAATGTCTGGTACAGCCAAATGCCAGATATGGGAATCATGGTAGCTCCCAGGGCAGCCAGCACACACATTCATTATTATGCCCTGGGCATCACACATGACCTGGCAGTTGATGGACGGGAAGCCCTTGCGGTTAATGTAGGCCCTACCCCGCTCACCGGCTGGTGCTTTGATGCATATGTGTGTGCAGTCTATTGCACCCACTACCTCAGGGTATTCCGCTATTTGCTGGAAGAGACGCATATTGCTGGCCAATACCTCACGGGCATTGGGGAAATATACATGATCACCGGCATGTGTTGACATGGCATCCAGGAACTGGTGCAGTACCCTGTAGGTTGATGCCTGTGATATCCCCATGATATCACCAGTTGGTCTCTGGAAGGTACCTGTTGCTAATATTCTTAGGCCAACACATACCTTGGCTTCCACTGGGATGGGTTCCCCTCTGTTGGCTCTGTGTGTGAGGCGTGGCCTGCACAGCTCAACAATTTGCTGCAGGAGGTCTCTGTCCACTCTATAGCACTCCACTATCTCCAGCTCATGTAACCCGTGGTAGGTGACCCTGGGCCTGTACACTCTTCTCCATCTCCTCACTGTGGGTTGTTTGGCACCATTTGCATTGTCACCACCCTCAGCAAGTAGCCTATGTCTCCTTATGACAGCTATGGCAGCCCCTAGCATTTCTGCTCTGAGTTCAGCTTTTTCAGTTTTCACTTCTAATAGCTTACTCCTGTCTTGCAGTGTCTCTTGAGAGAAACATCCTGCACTGCTGTTTGCAGAGTTTTAAGTGCTTGGCTGGGCTACTATTCTGCCTGTGTAATTGCCTGCTTCTAATTGTTTTCAACCGCTAGCTCCAGCAGTATTCCCTGCTAGCTTCCTACTAATTCTGTTGCTTCCTGTTTTCTTTCTGTTTCCTAAGGGGGCAGCAAAGCGCATACCAGCAGAAACACACTCACAGTGGCTTACACACGTGCACACATGGTTACACGGTTTAGAATCGGCTTATTTGGGTTAAAACACACGCACACCAGCGCAAACAGTCTTACAAGTCTGCCAACAGGCTCCCACATGCTCAGTCTGCCTTACACGCGCGCACACTGCTCTACTCGCCTCCTGGCGCACATGTGCATGCACCCAGCAAGAAACTTTGGTGTAAGCAACAGTGTACACCTTCCATTTCTTGACTTTCCCATGCTTATCTTGTGGCACTCCTCTTTCCATGATATGTGTCTGACATCTGTCATGTAACACTGACCTCGAATGAACTGCATTTCTTCTGCCATTCCCCCCTGTGATGTCACCTATCTCCTACTCTATTCCTCCCCCTTATGTATCTCTTACACTACTCAGAATGTGCTCATTTGCTATGTGACAGTGAAATTCAGTATCCTAACACTCATTTACATCAGATGGCCTACTAATGCTTAGTTACATGTCTTAGACTCAGCTTCCCTCCTTAGCAACCACTAAACGGTGGCCATGTTGTTTTTGGTCTGCTGGTCCCTGCATTGTAAATCCATGTATTGCATAAAACCCACATTTGTGGGTTTATAACCTTCATTTTTATTGCTGAAAAGAAAATTATTTATTTCTCATATTTGCATCGGGGTTCCTTGCCAATGGCCACATATTTGGCCATTGGCATGCTGCCTTACACATATGCACTCTTTATTTGGAGCTGACATGGCTCCATTGTGTTATTTGCAGAAACATACTCAGTTATCAACTGAGTACATTTCTGCAGCTAAAACGGCTCTTACACGGGCTGCTTTGGGCTTCCTGGATCGCTAATCTACCTCTTTTGCATGCCTTTCAGCTGCAAGTGAGGTGATTAACATATCCACACCTACTCCGTGTAAGAGACGTTTTAGCTGATCTCTTAAACAGAATTTTGGGCTGTTCCTGGATCGCGAGGGCTGCATGGAGTCTTACACTACTCTTAGACTCCGTGCAAGCCTTCGTGAATCCTGCCCATTATATCTCAATAACACTAACTAATAAATAAAATCAGTAATAAATACAGAGTACTAAATAAAGCACCACTTGCATATAATTTATACCTGTCAATAATTTAAGTTCTCTTTGAATTCTATGGTTACTGGTTTTGGTTATTCTTTTCTTTTAGTATTTTGTATTCATTTGAAGCTGAATATGGATTCTTTAAATGAGTATGCCATTAATGATTTGCTAAAGCACAAATATCTTGTAAAGTGTAATAATAAATGCTATGTACAATTAAAGTTAACACCTGATAAAACTGGTGATTTGTGTTCCTCTTGTCAAAAGTTGGATAGTAAATCAGGACTTACTTATGATGATTGCACTTGTGCGATTGGCATGGCTTGGAAAACTGTTGTTTCATAAATTAATGACTGGTCTAGTGAGATAAATAATGTCAGACAAACAACAAGCAGAACGCATTTAGGAAATTTTATGTCTATTGTCTGTAAAGATCATTTAACTACTATGAAATAAGGTAATAATGGGAGGATTGAAGATCAATGGTGTACGAAAAAAGAAGAGAACGACAGATGTTGACTACACGGCTCAAGTTGTGGATGTACCAAGCCAGTTGGATGAGAAATGTATGCTTGCAAATTTAATATTCAATGAAAGCAGTGGGATTAATAAGACTACTGGTGATGAAGATCATTCCTTTGTAACAATTTATAGAGCAGATATTACTGAATTAGAAGATTCTTCAGATCTGATCAGAAAATATATTTTTGTAATTGCAGATTCTATCATTGGAGAAACTAATACTTACATTTGCAGAGAAGATAATGAATATAGAATAGTGTTGTGCTTTCCAGGAGCATAAAACAGAAGATGTGAGACAAGTCTTGGAATGCCTTAATGTAAGGAAGTGCGGATCTGTTTTTATTCATGTTAGTACAAATTACCTCATCTGCAAGAACTCTCTGACTTTAGTAGGAAACGTACAGCCCACTTTGATAGTATAGCTTGTATTGGTGTTCGGACATATTTTTCAGAAATGACATATAGAAAAGATAGTCAGATCATTGTGAATGAAAAGATTTTTGGGGGTAAATACCTACATGGAAAAAGTATTCTGTTTTAAAAAATGGAAATGTGTAGAGCATCCAAGCCCAGTTTTGGACACACATGTGTTTGGACAGGATGGCGTGTACTTGTTAAGATCAAAGGAAGAGATTTTTTGCAGCATATATTTTGCAATATTTGAAAAATACTAGGCAGGATTTTTGCCAGCTAAAAAAAATAACAGTTCACAGATAGCAACATTTGATACATTCCTTATAGATGTTAATGCTAGGAACATTAATAATGTAATAACGTTTTTTTTTTATTGGAAAGTTGCTGTTTACACAAGATTGATGTTGTTATTGTTTGTGAAATATGGTTAAAAAACAATAATTGGAAACCAGCTCTGTCAGGATATAAATGATTTTACTGTAATAGACATTCTAATAGAAAATCAGGTGGAGGTGTTATGATAGGGATTAAACATAGTTATGAGACCTGTGATTACTACATGTTCAGTGATAACACCAAACGTAAAGACTATGCATTTGTGACCATAAAGACAACTTTGGAACATATAACAATTACTGGAGTATATACTCCCAAGCCAAGTGCTGATGATCTTGAGGAATTCATACATTTCTTGCATGAAACCCAAGAGAGAAAAATAATATTAGCTGGGGACTTAAATTCGAGTCTATGTTAAATCAGCCAATGCATGAAATAGCGAATGCTGATTTATCAGCCCTTTAATAGCGAAAGCTGACAATCTCGAAGATGCATGAGCATCTCAAACATGAGCTACTTGAACTGATGAGTTCTACCTGCCATTTCCCAATAGCCTTGTTGATCATAGTGGTGAAACTGATCACACCATCTCCCTCCACAAATAATAGGCACACCAACAAAGGGCACTTAGTGTCTCACTTTTTTTCCTCATTCTTTCCAGCTCCTGACACACTGAATACAAATTATTTATATCATACTGCATCATATTGAGGGCTTTATCACTCTTAGCGTGACTCAGGTCTTGTCACTCAACTATGCCATATTGGAATCCTGAGCTTATCTAAACAATCCTATCTTGGTTTGTGAATTACTGTGTCGCTAACTGGAAAGAGAAGTTTTATAATTTATATTTTATTTTTAACCACTGTTTTTCAATGTTTGTAGGGATTAAGGGTTAGCTTGTAGACATGTGTGTTTGGACAGGATGGTGTATATTTATTAAGATCATCTAAAATAGACACAACCACTGTACTGTAATAGATTCCTGGTGAAGACAAATAAGTCACAAAGCGGATACTAAAAAAATCTCACTTTTAATTTAGAACAGCCACACAATGAAAATAATTTTTAGTGCTTTCATCCGCATCATGGTGGACTTCATCAGAATGCGTCATTAGTTCTATCAGTCCCTTATATACTACCCATTGGCATCAAATTACCAGGCTATGAATTATTTAATTAATTGCTGCTTGATGCTAACTTTTAAAAATGCTTAACCTTAAAAATGGTCTTAATATTAATGCTGCATTTCCTGTCCTTCAAAGTTATTTACATGTACAAGGGTATGCAGCCCTAAACCCATAAACCTCTACACACATCATATATTAGTGCAGCCTTTTATGTTTTTTCATTTGAACACATGACACAAAATACAATGAAGTGAAATAAAAAAATGAAATGAGGTGAAAGTTCTTTACATCCAAACTTTCCTAATCAACCCCTTAGTAAATTAGCTCATTTCCCAAACACATAGCATGATAATTTCCAACAATTGTGCAAGTTCCTTCCCATATTACATATTTAATTTACTTATACATGCAGTAAAAATATTATATCTCAACAACACTAACTCATAAATAAAATCAGTAATAAATACAGAGTACTAAATAAAGCACCACTTGCATATAATTTATACCTGTCAATAATATATTACAAATTCATCCTAATTCATAAATGAACATATATAAAAAAATGTATGAGTATAAACACATATAGTGAATATGTATTTTTTTCACCAAAACATATTAGTATTATATACCCCTTGTTTATTTAAGACAATAAAAATGGTTTGAGACAAATTCATTTAACCTGGGTTTATTAGCAGCGTCAGTTAATATTTGCCATTTGATTTCCTGTTGGCCCAGTAGGGCTTTATAATTGACCCCCCCCATGGCCGTTGACTGACTTGTTCCAATATGGCAAGTTTGAAACAATGAATTTCTCCACATTTGGCTACATGCCTATAAAGTGCATTATTAACATATTTTCTTCTAATACTGTACAAATGATCATAAATTATTTTTTTCAGTTGTCTTTCAGTTTTCCCTATGTAGAAGTTGGGGAATGTCATGCATTTGGCCATATATATAATGTATTTGGAATTACAATTCCCTGATTTAAAGCTAATCTTAGTTTTATTAATATTCTCTAGGATTATACCTTCACCTTCAAAAATAGCATGACACTGCCCACAGCTTCCACATTTCCTAATACATGTTTTCCGATCATTCTTCTCCATAATGAAGCATCTCCTTTCCAATAGTCTCTTAATATTTTTCCCCATTTTGTATACAAACACCGGTGTGTCTCCTACTATTTTCCTTATTTCTTTGTCAGCTGTTAATATATTCCAATTCCTGCTTAATATTTGTTTTATATTTTCACATAATGTTTATATTCTAACACACATGCCCTACTATATTGTGTTTCCGTATTATCTGCCCCTGTTTGCTTATATTTGTTAAATTCTTTTCCTAATAAAAGGGGATATTTTTTACCCATTCAGGAACTACATAGTTCCCCATATTATCTAACAGGTCAATTGGATATCCCCTAGATGTAAACATAAATTTTGTCAAGTCTATTTCCTCCACCATATCCTTATATGTTGATGTCATTCATACTGCTCTGATGCATTGCCCTTTGAATATATTTTTCCTCATTGATCTTGGGTGGTTACTGGAATATTCCAAATAACTGTTTGAAAAAGTGTTCTTTCTGTAAATACAGTATTTAAATCTGCTAACAGTATTGGAAATGAAAGTATCCAAATATGCTGCCCCTTCTGAACTACTTGAATAAGTAAATTTCAAGTAAGTACTGGTGCTGTTTAAATAATTCAAAAAATCCTCTATAACATTAGATGGTACATCCCATAATATGAAAATATCATCTAAAAACCTTGAATAATGGCAGGCATATTTATAGTATTGACTATTGAATAGGTGGTTGTTCTCCCAATCCAACATGACCAGGTTGGCAAAGATGGGGGCACAAGCTGCCCCCATAGCTACCCCCCTGGTCTGTTGGTAGTGTTGCCATAAGATCCATAATCAAGTATATATTATCCCATTCCATATTGGCATACTGCATCATGCTGTTACAGAAACTTTCCAAACCCTACCTTTTAGGGATGCAGAAAAACAAGTCAATGACATCAACTGTAATAAAAATTAGGTTCTCCTTCCAAACTCTAGCTGTTAAATTAACTAGGAAGGTCCAAGAATCCTTAATCAAATGGGGTATCCTACTGTATATGTGTTTTAGCAATTTGTCAATGGCTACTCAAATGGGAAAGGTTTAAGATCTATTACCAGACAGAATAGGGCAAAAAGGGGGACTAGTTATGTTCTTATGAACTTTTGGTATACCTACTATAGTTGCCATTATAGGATGTTCTACCTTGAGATAGTTGTAAGTATCAAGAGTAATACGGTTATCCAAAAGAAATTCCTCAAGGAACAGGTCAATCCTCCTGAATCTTATGTTGATCTCATTTAAAGATACTGCCTCATAATTTCCTGTTTCTTGTAATATATTATACATCACATTAATATATTCCATAGTATCATATAAACAACACCCCCCTATCAGATTTCATAACCCTTATCTTATGATCTTTTCTAAATTAATTCAAAACATCTTGCTCATGATTAGATACATTATTATGCACAGTTCTGTGTCTGACATTATTGTACAGCCTATAAGTTTCACCCAGCACCGATTTCTCATAAACATCCACATTTTTAAAATGCTCCATAGCTCTCCTTAATTTCTTGCAATGTTTAAAGTGAATTGCCTGTATTTTTTATCAGATGCTCTATACTGTTTTTCATATAATTCCTCCCACTGCGAAAACACTAAGTCATTCACAATACTGTTATTTAATTTTTCTACTTCATCTAACAGCTTGCACAATCTCTCATTGTTTTTTTTTTAATTAAATGTTTTATGTAATCAAATCCAAATTGATTAAACAGCATGTTAAATTCAGAATAAGCTCGTTCATCCATAATTATACTCATAGGTGTCTTAAAAAAATGCATCCCCTTAGGGACAATATTCAGTGTAATGCACTTGTTCAAATATGCATTATCAATTTTAATCCCATTAATAACATTTAACTTTTTACCAAACATGTAAATCATTGCTTTCAAAGATCCATTAGTAATGTTCTACGTGATATGCTCAGAACCTTATTGCTAGTTTATGAAATTAAATGCAATGTCTTTACACAAAAAAGTGTCCAGTTGGTTAACATCATTTCCCACTTTGAGTTTGTTATTACTGTTGCTCCTTAGGGTTAGAACTGTGATTTACAGTACATTGATTGTGAGTATTACAGTTGGTAACTGCCATAGAATATGTTTTAGTGTGCATAGGGCATTTAAGTCTTGTCCCAGTTCGAAAAAAGTCCTCATCAAAATTGTAGATGGAAAAATCAAATGTAAAATCTTTTTCTGATAGCCTACTCTTATTTCCAATATTTCCTCTCTCTTTCATACCCTCGTTATCCAAGGCTGCTGGCATGTCACAACTGGCTCCCTGGCCTTTCGGTACTTCCACTTCTGATAGGCTTCCACGAGACCTGTTGCTCATCTCAGTTGTTACTGGCGCATTGATTGTTAATTCCAGACTGCATAAACAGTTTGATAAGACGGGTGACTTCCCCTTTCAAACTGTTGACTTCCAAATTAAGTCTCTGCAACTCGTTACATTCTCCCGGGGAACAGTATATAGTGGATAGTTCCTCCACCGAATCAAATAATTCATAGCTTGATAATTTAGCACCAAAGGGTAGTATATAAGGGACTGATAGAATTAATGACATAGTCTGATGAAGTCCACCTTGGTGTATTTAAAAGTGTTAAAAATGATTTTCATTGTGTGGTTGTTCTAAATTAAAAGCGAGATTTTATAGTATCCGCTTTGTGACTCATTTGTCTTCACCAGGAATCCATTACAGTACAGAGGTTGTGTCTATTTTGTCTGATTCTGTTCTGTGGCAATGCTGTGTTGAGTTATTAATTGTTAAGATCAAAGGAAGAACATTTTTGAAGCAGATATTTTGCAATATTTGAGAACACTAGGCAGGATTTTTGCCAGGTAAAAAAAAATAACATTTCACAGATAGCAACATTTGATACATCTCTGATAGTTGTTAATGCTAGGAACATTAATAATGTAATAACATTTTTTTTTTATTGGAACGTTGCTGTTTCCACAAGATTGATGTTATTGTTAGTGAAACATGGTTAAAGAACAATGATTGGAAACCAGCTCTGTCAGGGTATAAATGATTTTACTGTAACAGATATTCTAATAGAAAATCAGGTGGAGGTGTTATGGTAGGGATTAAAAATAGTTATGAGACTTGTGATTATTACATGTTCAATGATAACACTAAACCTATAGACTGGGCATCTGTGACAACTTTGGAACATACAACAATTATTGGAGTGTATAGACCTCCAAGTCAAGTGCTGATGATCTGGAGGAATTCATACATTTCTTGCATGAAACACAAGAGGGAAAAATAATATTAGCTGGGGACTTAAATTTGGGTCTATGTTAAATCAGCGAATGCTGATTTATTGACCCTTTAATAGTGAAAGCTGACAAACTCAAAGACACGGAACATCGATTTTTTTTCCCCAGTGAAAAAAATTGCTGTTTCAAAAAAAAAAAAGAAAGTTCAAAACACAAATTAAAGTGGGGGACTGTGCACCCCGACCATGCTTCCCCCTACTTAAATATACCAACTCCAAGATCACACCACAGTGGAGGAAATGGCAAAGTCCCAAACATGGCCCAGTGATTTTTTTCCCTGGGAAAAAAATCGCTGTTCTGTGTCTTCGGGATTGTCAGCTTTCACTCTTAAAGGGTTGATAAATCAGCGTTCACTATTTTAAGCATTTGCTGATTTAATATAGACCTTTAAATTCACCAGAAACAGAGTGGAATAATATTAATTCAACAACATTAGTAAGGAAATTATTCACACTGTATGGTCAAGAACAACAATTGCTTCAAATTGTAAAAAACTACCAGGGAATGGAACATACTTAACATTGTTTGTATTCCTAAAGAAATTACTGTTACTTCAAGTCAAGTTTTACCATCATTGATGTGCAGTGATAATGGGGTTATAAACGTTAATGCCCTACTAGGTAATTCTGCCAAACTGAAATCTAAACCAATGCACAGAAGATTAATTAGAGATTATATGGAAGAAAAACAGTCACTATGTAAAACTAACTGGAGTGATGTTTTAAGTGGAAAAATGGAGATGGAATGTGGAAAGTTTTAAAACAGAAATTGTTTGAGTGCAAAAAATAAAAAAAAATGTTTAACATCAGGATCTAGGCATACAGTGTCAGGGGGATATATTTCCATATGAACAAGTTACCTGATTAAGGTGAGAGACAAACAATATAAAAATTGAAGAAAGGTCGAACTAGAACTTTGAGAAATGAAATAAACAAGCTGGACAAAGAAATTAAGCATATTGTGAGACAAGATCAAGAAAAATTTGAAGAAAATTTATATAAAAATGTTGAGCATAATAGGAAACCTATTTATAGATACATACGATGTGGAAGGAGTAAAGACATCAAATTGATAAACCGTGTGCAAATCCTAAAATTGATTCTTAGACACAACAGATTATAGATACATTTACAAAATCTTATGCAAATCAATTTGGCTCCACAAAGGGGGTGATAAGTTGTTTCAGTTATCTCCAGATAACAGAAGAAACTGGAATCAAATGAGATTATTTTGAAAAAGAACTAGACAAACTGGATCCAAACAAAGCACAGGGAGGAGACAGAATTAGTAATAATGACCTAAGAACTTTTCAGCAAGAACTTACAGTACCATTATATATATTATTTGCTAGGTCATATAAATATGGGGAGATTCCTCAAGATTGGAGGCATGCACTTATTAAACCTGTCTTTAAGGGAAAGGGGAGTAGGACAAACCCAGAGTCAAATAGACAATTGTCTACTTGTAAGTTGTGGAAAAATAATGGAGAAGGTAATATTTGATAAGTTATTATCAGAATTGGATAGGGTGGGACTTAAAACCATTTATCAGCATGTATATGTTGAAAATACATCTATTACCACCCATAACACAATGTTCTATAACAATATAACAACAGCTATATCTGAAAAAATGTGTTGTGATGTAATGTATATAGATTTAACTTCAGCATTTGACAGTGTTATACACAAAACACTGATCAATAAATTAGAGCAGCTTGGTGTCAACGACTTGGCAAGTATCATACAGCAACTGGACAAGTAAAATTCTTGGTTACAGTCAGCATGCCCCACAGGGGTCTGTCCTAAGCCCTTACTTGTTTAGATTGTATCTTTCAGACCTAACTTTTTCATCTGAGGTGTTCTACAGTCTATATCTAGATGACCTGAAATTGGGTAAACTGATTACTTGTGTTAAAGATAAGGCATGTCTGCAAAATAAATTGACTAACTTGACCATTTGGGCACAGGAGAATAATATGCGGATAAATATATCAAAAACCAAGCATATGAGATTTTGGAGGCATAAGTTATAAGTTGAATATTTAATACAGCACACAGTGATTGAAACTGTAAATTCATTTAAGGATCTGGGTGTATGGGTAGTAGATTCAGCTATGAGTTTTTCTAATCATATCAACCAATTGGTTAATGATAGTTATATAACTATAGGTTGCATAAAAAGATTTATAAAGTCTAGGAAATTGGAAATGATGAAGCCATTGTTTGTTAGTTACATTAGACCCAAACTTGAGTATGGACTAACAGTATGGAAACCTTATAAAAAAACAAGCATGAGTAAACTGGAAAGAGTACAGCAGAAATACACCATAGGCATTCATGGATGTGAACATTTAAGTTATTATAAAAAACTAAAATATCTGAACTTGTACAATGTCTCTTATAGATATCTAAGTGATGATCTTATTCATGTATATAGGGCATTTAGAGACAACTATCTCTGATAATGGTTGGGTTTATCAAAAAGTGCTAGAGAATCATCAGACAACCTATGTAGATGATTTTATAGGAATGAGAAGTGTACTAATTGGTTCTCTGTGAGAGCAGCTGATACATGGAACAGACTACCAAATTACATTAAAGCAAGTACTAGTTTAGATATGTTTAGGAACAGCCTGGACACCTATTATGGGAACAAGTGTTTTAGTATATTGGCAAACTAGAAGGGCATTAATGCCTGTGCTTGAAATATTTGTATGTATGTATGTAAACCACATTAAAGCAAGTACTAGTTTAGATATTTTTAAGAGCAGTCTTGACACTTATTATGGGAACAAAGTGTTTTGGTATATTGGTAGGCTAGAAGGGCAGTAATGCCTTTGCTTGAAATATTTGTATGCATGTATGTATGTATGTATGTATGTATGTATGTATGCATGTATGTACTGTATACTGGAGCAAGTTCGTTTTATATATTATAGGTTCATAGGTTCATAGATTAGTACTAGTGTTTGTATATTATTATGATTCAGTACTGGTAGAGCTGGTTATTGCAAATAAATTGCATTACAGATGCATTTTATTGTTATTATGTATCATTACATTGCATATATTTGATGTGTTAATACTTGACTTGAAGGTTTGCATTTGTATATACAAGGAAGTGTGTGTATGTCTCTGCCTATGACTGTAAATGCATGCACAATCCTCACACTGCCTGTGAAGGTTCCCTGTATATAATATATAGAAGAAAATTACTATTTTGCATTTTCTTGATGCCTGTTATTTAAACATTTAACTATGAATTTGCATTCTTTCAGCAGTCTTCTTTCCCTCAAACACCTGTCTAGGTACTGCTGTTTTTAATACTAGCAATATGGTTCCCGACGTTGGTAATTTATTTGGATTGCTGGTCAGTACCCTGTCCGGTAGAGATTGTTTATTATTGAGATTGTTGAACCTTATCAGAGTTTGGATAACTTGAGTGTAGCAAAACTGATCTGATGACATTATGTGGATTTCAGTAGTGAGGGAGAGACAACCTATGACTGGGCCCCTAAAAGTAACAGTTTCATAAGGGAGGTTTGCTGTTATCCAGGAAATCGTAACTTCTGTGGTAGAGATATTGTCTCCTGGTGGGATGTATTAAGTAATATAAATGTTTCCAGGTGTTTTGTTTGAGAAGAGAAATGAGGATTTCAGCAATCCTGAAAGTTTGAAGATTGCCAGGGTATATATAGAGAGAGAGTTCAGTGATACTGTAGAACATTATAGCATTGCCTCCTCTCTTCTTTTCTATACAATCATATCTATAGATGCTGTAAAGGGGGACATAATTTCTGCATCTTTGATGCCTGGTTTCAACTAGGTTTCAGAGATCATTAGAATGTGTGGTGAATTATCCTTTTTATGCGAAAATAGCCTATCCCAATTTGATTGTAGATTGGTCTTGGCCATCCCATTGTTGATAATTATATATTACCCCAATGAAAATTACTGGGATCATACCATAGATAATTTGAGGGGACACATGTATGGTATAAAGCACTTAGGAGCTTCATCTGTCCACTAGATGTGCAGGAGACAGTTCTGTGTTGTGGTAAATTATCTGTTTTCCATCCATAGATCTAAGTTGTACTTGAAAATGGACAGGGATGATCTTTGTTTTATGTGGATGGGGAGTCTGTTCCACAGCAGCAGTATCCTCTGTGAAATATACCTGTCCCTCCAAAGCATTCTGTTGATGTTGCAGAAGAGCTTTAGATCCCTGGTCTGAGTATTTCCAATGCCATTTGAATTGCTGATATGCAGTAAGTCCAACAGTCATGGATCAAAGGATACTTCTCAAGCCAGATACATGTCACCTCATATAGTGTCGAGGTTTTGAGTCAGTCCATGTGGGACATGTTGTTTAGGCCTTTTTTTTCCTTTTAATAAGGTATCTCTGTGGGCATTCTAGCTGCTGAATGCTTCTGAACAGATACATGCCAAAGGCGTTATTATATTCAATGACTGGCCTAATGAGGACTGAGTAAAGGTGGACAATGGCATCCCTAAATCTAGACACAATCCCGTTGTTTATAAGCTGTATAATATAGAAGGACTTTCATACAACAATAGACGCATGTTGCTTAAAAGTTAGGTCACTGTCCACATAGGTTCCCAAATCCTGAATAACTGTGACAGCTCTTAGGGGCATATTGTCATTGTGATAGTGGGGGTAGATGACTTCCCAAAGGATACAATATAGCAATAACCCATGCCTGGGTGTGGGTAATGCTGGATTTACCCATGGTTGGTGTGGTTTGGTCCCGAAGGTTTCGCCCTCGGGACCAAACAAAGCCAACCATGGGTAAATCCAGAATTACCCACACCCGGAAGTGGGTTATTGCTATTATACAATGACATAATTTAAGAAAAAAAAATACTTTTCTTAAATAATGGCATTGTATAATGCCTCCTTGCTGCCCTTCCGCAGCTGTCTGGAATTCTGCGGCAGTTCTGATGTACTGCACATGCGTATGCCTACGCAATACATCAGAGCTGTGAGCAAAAGCAATGGAGAAAGCAAGATCTCCATTGCTTTTTACTGTTTCGCTATGTTAAATGGGTTTAACATAGCGAGACAGCTTTAAAATAAGCAACGGAGAATCTCCGTTGCTTATTTTAAAGCTGTCTCGCTATGTTAAACCCATTTAACATAGCGAGACAGGTTTTAAAAAAAACGCAACAGAGAAAGCAAGATCTCCGTTGCTTTTTACACACTGTGCCGCTATGTTAAAGGAGTTTGACATAGCAAGACAGCTTTAAAAATAGCACGGAGATCTCCGTTGCTTTTTTTAAACCTGTGTCACTATGTTAAACTTCTTTAACATAGCGAGACAGTGTTTTAAAAAAGACTTATACTAATGGAAAAAGTCCGGGCGACTTGACCTTTTTCCATTAGTATAAGTCGATTTACAACGTGCATGCTGGCCAATCAGCATGCACGTTTTAGAATATTAATGGGGGGTCATGGTATAATAATGCATTTTTGGAGTTTAGTTTCAGACCATGATTTTGACATCAGTTATTTGTTTGAGGCAAACCATCCTTCAGGATGGCTAAGCCATTGTAGGATTCAATGGCTACTCCTATCTTGCAGTCATCGGAAATCTTAGTCAGCCATAGCCCTTTGATATTGCCTTTTACTTCAAAAAAATGAGATGCCAAAGAGGAGGGGTTCCAGCACAGAACCTTGGGGGACTTCATAGGTGATTGGTCTCTTTCTGGAGTTAACTTCCCCCATTTTGATTATCTGGGTCCTAATTATGAGCCGGTTGGCAATCTAGTGAGTGGCATTGGTGTTTATTCCTAGTTTATTTAATTTTTCTGATATGCCTGAGTTGAGAACTGTTTCAAAAGCTTTGGCCAGGTTGATGTATGTGGTGTGTATGGTTTTGCCTTCATTCATTTATTTGGTGACCTTTTCAAAACAAATCCACCAGGTGGAGTAAGCATGACCTGCCCTTGATGTATCCAAACTAAGACATGTCCAAGGTTTTGAGGTTCCCTGTGTCTTCATTGATTAATTCCTTAATAAGCCTTTCCATGGCTTTACCTATGAGACTGGTCAGACTTATGGGTCTGTAGTTGTCCGGGTTTGTGGAAGGTCCTCCCTTATGCAGAGGAATGACTGTAGCTGTTCTCCATTTGCTTGGTACAAAACCTGTATGGAGGCTGAGACTGAACAGTGTTGTTAGGGCTGTGGCTAAATCATGCTTCATTCCATTAAAGATGCATCCAGGGATATTGTCAGGACTCACTGATGCAGTATTTTTAGCTTTTGATGGCATGTTTAGGACTTGGTCTTGTGTGGTAGCTGGAGGTGAGCCAATTTCAGATGTGTCATGAGAGACAGAAGAAGGAGACAGAGGGATAAAGCTGCAGTTAAATTTATTGGCCAGTAGGTTTGCTATATCTTCAGCCTCAGTGTCGGCAGCATTGTTCACAATCAGCTGAGTGCATTGCTCTGCTGTGCTTTTGAGATTACAGACATAACTAAGAAACACCTTGTAACTGTCTTTGACTTGGATAGATATTTTAGCCTCAAACTTGGCTTTGATGGATTTAATTAAGCTCCTGAGTTGTTTGTTTATTTCAGTGAGAAGGGATCTAACATTCTGGGAATTACACTTCTTACTTTAATTGAAAATTCTTTCCCTCTTATTATAAAGTTTACTGATATTATAGTTATATCATGTGGGTTTGTTCATGGGATTGGCCTTGCACTTGTTCATACAGGGTACAGCTGTATCAGTGCAGCTGTTTACATGCTGGTATAGTGTGGTGGTGTGCATTTCTGAATATTCAGTAGAACTAACTTCGTTTGGTGGGGATTTGAACCTGGACAAATTGTCACTTAGGAGTAGGTAGTCATATTATTAAGGACAAAATCCAAGATGTTATTTACCTTAGTGGGTACTCTGACAAATTGTTCCAGGCATTTGTATTGACAAAGCTCAGAAATCTCCGTGCTTGTGCACTAGTAGCGGTGTAGGTTTCTCAGTCTACATTTGTAAAGTTTAGAGAACCTAGGAAAATAGTATTGGGTTTAATAGCGAGTGATTCTATTTCCTTTTAGATAGATTTTGTAGCTTTCTTTTGTCACAGAGTGAGTTCTAAAGCTAGCTAACATATGGTATGGGACAATTATGATGGTTATTTGGACATGAAGAAGCTGTAATGCTTCATTCTGCTTTTCCAGCCTTGAAGTGCATCTCCTGTAAATGTAGACTGACACACCTCCACTCTTTTCCTCTCCTGCATAGTAGTTGGTCTAAACATGTGAACAGCATTATAGCCCTGCATAGCTGGGGTGCTGTCCATTATATTAAACCATTTCTGAGTCACTACACAGACAGATATGTCTTCCAGGGTGAGAAAGGCTTGTAGGGAGTGAAGTTTCTTGTTTAGACTGCTAGCATTGACCAGTAACACCTTCAAATTTTCCTTTGCTTTTTTTCATTATGTTGGTAGGATTATTAGGTTGGCATTGCCTTAAAAAGGCACTATGGCAGTGGACAATGCCAATTATCATGTCATTTATCATAAAACAGTTTCTCTAATAAATATTCTTCTGGATTTTTCAGTCTCTTACAGCTTAAGCATGACACGTGTGCCACTGCAGCATTCCTACACTGTCACACATATCATACACCTTCTAGTAGCCACCTTGAAATCTAGTCTCTCCAAGATTATAGACCCTAGAATCTTTTTCTTGACTCTTTCTTTCTTTTTTTAAGGGTGCTACTCACCTTTAAATGCAGGTTAAGAATGTACTGCTTCAGAACCTCTGTAACTGCTAATATCCCCAGAAATGTGACACATCATTTTCGATACTTTTCTAAACTTTGCAAAACCACTTCTCTGTTTGTTGTAGTCATATATACAGAGTAGCTTGAAATATTTAAAGTAATGGTCAACATTTCTGTTTCTTTTCCCATTCTCTGGGAAGATGATTTGCTTTTTTTGGCTGTATGTTTAAATTCTGCACTGCATATTTTTCTTTTAGCATCCAGGTATTGGATGAACTTGAATTTCTTTGAGCTCGCATTGTCAGACTCAGAATATTGACGCTTATTTAGAGGCACAAAGTATATGTGCAAGATCACTGAATTCTGAGGAGTAAGAAATATTTCCTACTCTTGAGGTAGTATGCGTTTAGAGATAGTATATATAGAATCAGCAAGAGTGTGTGTGTTGGGGGGGGCTTTACCTCATGTGAAACAGTTATACAAACTCATTGCTGATTATATTTTGTGAAGATCACATACAGGTTGTCAATTTCATTTCTTTGCTGACTGTAGCAAAATGAAGTTGCACTCAACTAGCTGACATGTATTCAGTACTATCAGTTATGTAGTAACATTGTTAATGACAGCAGCACAAATGCCACTTTGGGAGAAAAAAAAAGTCAAAGCTGCCATTCAGAAAATAATTTAAAATTTAGTTTTAATTGAAGCCATAAAGCTGTTTATGCCCACTATGGATAGGTGTTTATCCCTGCACATCCTTGCATAGAATTCCCTCTACTATCACTGCATCCTGGAGAAAAAAATAATACAGGCTTCTTGCATTAGTACAAATGCATCTGAATATTGCATTTTTGACATAATTTGCCTTTTGCACACTTGCTTTTGAGACTGCTGCCTTGTCTCCATTTTTCACCAGGACTATTTTCTTTACAAATATGCCATGAAAGTTCCAATAGGCTATTTTGAGAAAGATAAATAAACTGTAGTGCAATGAGCTAGATATTAGCATTCTTCTGAAAAATCTATACAAAATATTTCTGTAGATGGAAAGAAAAGTAAATAACAATGAAACATCCTTAAAATGCAAAATATATATGTTGCAGTAAAAAGCAATTAGAACATTAACAATGTTTAAGCTCTTTGGTGCATACACTAAATTGTCTGGCCCATCTTCTTTTTCAGATAGCAGTCTTCCATAAATACTGTCTACATAATGGTAGTGTAGCCCTCCCCCAGCATGCATGCATGCACAAATCAGTAACAGAAAAAAATAGCAGTGAGTGCTTTCACTCACATAAACCATTTATATTAGTGTATTAAAAAAACAGCACTTAACTAAGGATTTGTCTTGGGATCAATAACGGCGAACTGGATTTCCCATCATCTTAAACTGCAATTTATGTTTATTGTTAAGAAGCAAACAAGTGCTCTGCAAGGACAGGCTGTCTGAAAACTTAATGGATGTCTCAGTCTGTCACCATCAACATAAAGCATCACAAACAAAATCAAATGGCTCAGTGATATATAGCATTGTCTATAACAATCTACTAAAATGTTTGCTTTGCTCATGACATTTTGATTTAAAGATATTCTGCCTGCCTGTGGTAATTTGCTTGTTATTCAAGAGTGCTGGGAACTTATTTATGAACAGAATCCCTGTTATCAGTACAATTAAATGACCTGAGGCACAGTGATGTCACTGACACTGGAATCAGCACAAAGACCAGAATCATCATCACACCTGTTTCTGACTAGAGCAGTAGCAGGGTGACAGGAGGAGAACATCACAAAGATGAGGGTATAGTAACAATTCAACATCAGCACAAACTCCAGCAGCCACACATAATGGCACATGCTGTATGTGAACTGACATTTCTCGGAATAGCCAGTAAATGTGTCTAGATGTGACAGTGACAGTGTGGACACATTCTGTGATGAGATGATGCACCATTTAGGATGACTGTTTATGTCTTGTACCCTCTGAGTGCTAGGAATAAGGTCCAGTGCCGCCATGTCCATATATTAGATTAAGCAGATGATTACTGAAGGAAACAGTCAGTATACATGGGTGAAACTGTTTTCATGAGTCCTGTCCATTCTTTGTAATATTTTAATAACATAGCTTTCAAAGGATAAGTAGAATTCTAGCTACCTCTGTTTTGCTTTCAAATCTTGGTTTGCCTGTATCTGCATTGTATTTGACAGAATATTTGGATTTTCATGGAGTTCTGTTTTTTTTTTTTTTGCATAAACATACACAACAGTAATGCAACAATTACAGATACGTGAGAGAAATTAAAAAGTGCTTTATTCCTGAAAATTTGACATACATGCACTGTTCTTTAAATAGAATGGTAAATCATTGCATAAAATGGAATTCATATTTACTTGCAACTGATAGATTAATGTACATTTTGTTCTTGTCAGTTATGCTTCCTTACTACCCAAGTAACAAAAGATTTTAGAGAATTCTTCTGGATTAACAGCTATTATAACTGTGGCAATTCCACCCAGCCAAGCTGACACCAACCACCAACATAAAATGATCAGTCATCAGTCATGCTTGCCATGTGTACATGACAATCATAGCTGCAACGTGCAGCACTAACATGCATTACTACTGTATGTTACTTCACAGAACCTCTTCTAGGAAAGATGTAGAAAAATAGCTGACATTTCAGATATTATAGCAATAACCAATGGCTGGGTGTGGGTATTGCTGGATTTACCCATTGTTGATGGGGTCTCATCATGAGGGCTTCACTCTCATGATCAAACAAAGCCAACCATGAGTAAATCAGCATTAGCCACGCACAGACATTGGTTATTGCTATTATGCAATGACATTATTTAAGAAAAAAATAACTTACTTTTCTTAAATAATGTCCTTGCATAATGCATGAACAGGAACCACTAACAATGTTAAACCACCAACACTCTTTATTCCAAGACAGAAGCTCACAAATACATAAGCGTTATTCCAAATTACGTTTTCATCACAGGAAATGACTTCATCAGCCTATGACGAAAACGTAATTTGGAATAACATTTATGTATTTGTGAGCCTCTGTTTTGGAATAAAGAGTGCTGGTGGTTTAACATTGTTGGTGGTTCCTGTTGGTGCCTTGTTTGAGGTTTTGGTTCTATTTGGCACTTTCGGGCTGTTTCCTTTATTGGTCCTTGTATAATGGCAACAGGGTGCTCTTTTGCAGTTTTCTCTGGTATCACGGGGCTTTCCTGATTTACTGCACATGTGTATGGGATTTACATTCCCACTCTTATGCAGTACATCAGTGCTGTCTAAATGAAGCAACTAAGAAAGGAAGATCTCCGTTGCTTTTTTCTTTTGCTTTCAATTAAAAAAATGAAATCCAGAGACTTTAAATGTACAAGAGAGATGAGACCAATAAATATAAGGATAATTAGATACGTTTTTCTAGTTTTGCATAACGTACTTGTGAACTTGAGTTCTGAAGAAGTAAATTTTATGTACTTTTGAGGAAAGCACTAAACTCTTATCGTGGTGGAATAAAACTGTTGGATTTTTATTTTTGGTGCAGTGCTCTTGGTTATTTACTCCATTCTTTTGAAGTCCCTGGTTTTTGTAAGTTTATTTTTTTTTAATTAAAGAAAAGCAGAATTTTTGTAGCATATATTAACAGAAGAAACTCCTGGTGACTGGACTTTTTTCACTTGGTATATACTTGATGTATATACTTGATGTATAACAAGCACACTGGTTGGGCTGACCAATAACTGTGCTTGTTTTTGAATGTTAATGGCCAGTCATTGTATAATGTGCAGTTAGCCAATTCATTTGTAGTATGTGGTGAAGTCAGCCAATGGCAGAGGTCAGAAATATTAGTGAAGAGTGTCTATGTCAATTAATACTATGTTAAGCAATATTCTGAACTCTAGGATGTATGTTTCTTGAATTAGGTCAATTAACTCAGTTATCATTAATAACAAATGCATGTTCCTCCGGTTAACAGTTTCTTTAGTACATTGAATGCCTTATTATCATTTTACAGCGTAGCAGATGCTCAAACTTAAATGAATGTCTGAGACAGCACTTTTAAATGCAGGCCAGGTTTCTTTGTACTGCCTCAAGAGCCTGCAGATTCTTATCTTGAAGTAGTAAACATTGTGATAGATTCAATGCATTCTGATGTTGCACACAGGCAAAAATGTATGTTTTTAATGCTGCATGTTTCACATTCTGCATAAACATACAATATTTTCTGAATGGACTGCTTTTTGGGTCAGCCTGGTAACAAAAGTGGCAGCTTTTGTTGTGAGTACAGGAAAACATGGGGTTCCTATCACGTGATCAAAAATTGTAAACGGCTTACATGTATCGAGCGAACCTGATTGGTCGAAACATTGCATGAGTAACACGGAAATCGCCATAGGGAATATTTTCTCTTTATGTCAATGCAGTGTGATCTTGGCATAGGAATATTTAAGTAGCTGGAGTGTGGGGGGCACAGCCCGCACATGGGGAGTGCAGGGGGCCTTACCCCCCTGCCAACAGCGTTTAGGTAAGTATAGTTTTTTATTTTTAATTTTTTATATTTTCAAAATTTAAAACATTTCTCATATGGTGTCGACCATATGGTGTTCGATGTTTGAAACTTTCGAAAATATAATATAGACCTGAAAACATGCACCCATATGGAGACAGTTTTGTGGCTTCTGAGGTGATGTCAACATCTCATCCATCATTCCAGAGGTCGTGTTAGGATCCTCATAAATGTCCTCATAGCTGGGATGTGACAAAGAGTACAAGCAGACCTTATAGCTGTCTGAATGATGCCCCCCCCCTCTGATCACTATGGTGCTGGTCACCTCCTCCATAAAGGAATGAATATTGGGAAGCTTAATGGTCAACAGGTATGTCAGAAACAAAAAAACAGAAATACATATTGCCTGACAAAAATCAGTTTAAGGAGAAAATAAACAAGTAAATGAATACATGAATAACAAGTATTGTAACCTACAGTGACCTTGAATCCTTAAAATAAGCCTTCTTCACAGTACCTACCTAGTAGTATGGTTAGTACTATTCCACAGAGGAAACACTACATAACTTCAGCCCTTTCAAATCAGTGGGAAAATATAAGCCTACAGAAAACCTGATAGAGTATGTCTTGTGTGCCTGCTGCTAAATCCACAAAAGTACTATATATCTTTATGGTTACTGGGAATAAGGAACTCATTTTGGCAATGATGGCTTTGCTATTTGTCATTGTACTTGTTACAGAACAATACAGGACAAAATAAGTTATTATTAAACATATAGACACAGCAACAGATACATACGTACAAACTAAGGCAAACAGTATGCTGATACACCACTCAACTCTTCTCTTAGCTGCAGTCTCCCTCCCCATGTTGGAATACCCTGTCCCACTTCCACATCCTGTAACAGTAATAATAAATATATATGTATATATATCTCACAGCTTTGCTGCAGACAAACATTATCCTCCCATCCCCATTCATCCTTAGCTGTAAAGATAAATTCTTCTTCTCTTTAGTGTAGCTCTCTTTTCCCCAAGTTTTAATGATCTTTCATATTTTTTTTTCCTCACCAGTCCTTAAAGTTAAATTCACAAAACCTGCAGGTAGTCTCTCTTTCTAAGTGCAGTCTGCTTCACAGTATGTTTTATTTGTTGATTTCACAGGAACACATTCCTAAACTTTTCAACAAAGGATTATATGAATATATAATTTGTCTGCACTGACTTTCATCTATATTTGATGAAAAACAAGGTGACCATGCAGTAGAGTAACAAAAAACATTCTTGTAAACAATATTGATGACATTTTTTGTATAAAATATTGCTGAATGACACGAAAACCGGGGAACAAGAAAACTCAGCCAATGAAAGCCAGACTCTAAAGTTCCATAAACCAATTTTATTATTTAAAACATAAAAAGTCATAAATGCAAGTGCTTTCATCCATCCAACAATTAACAGACTCTGTCAAACATTAAACTGGTTGACAAACCAGCTTCACAATAAATAGCCCCTGTAATCAAATTGTTTCGTCCAGGAACTCTCTGGTTGCCCCCCCCCGATTCTTAAAGGGGCATAATTCTTATACATATTCAACATATTCAAAATCAACCATCATATATGTAAGTTAGCGAATATATATATATATATATATATATATATATATATATATATATATATATATATATTTTATATATTTATATTTTATATATTTATATTATCTGTGTGTGTGTATGTGTGTGTGTGTGTGTATATATATATATATATATAGATATATATATATATATATATATATATAGATATATATATATACAATTTTTTTGTGTTTTAAATAATAAAATTGGTACTGACCTTAAGCGCCTGGCCTTCTTTAGCTGAATTTTGTTGTTCCTCACTTTTTTGTATAATTAGATTCACGTTGGTAGGCTGTGACTTTCATAATCCACATTTTAGTTCTGAAACTGAGCATTTATTTTATGATACTGTATATTAATAACATAATTCATTCAGAGAGAATGTACACACTGTTTTGTATATGTTAAATTGGACTACAATTACCTCTTAAATGCAGCTTACTCTGGCTATCTCAAGCCCAGTAGATTGTGAAATTTGCAAAATGGTAAGTAACAGATTTTATGAATGATCAACTTTATGGGAAAGCACAGCATGCTTCTTCAGCCATCAGTAGTATGCAGTAGTTTTAAAGCTGCAGTTTTTTGATATGTGCCTAAGAGGGTAATGGAGCACATCTGAAAAGGAAGGTATGCTTTTTGCAAATGGTGAAAAATTCTACAACTGAATTTATTCATCTACATTTATTAATCAGGAATGTTCAATTGGAAAGTTCTGCTTTTACTGGATACCTGGTAAGAAATCTCCAGACAGCCAAATCCCACATAGTTATCTTATACTCACATGAGTTCAGATTCAGTGATCTGTGTTTTTGCTGTACATTTAAAAATGGTTCAGCTAAAGCAGGTTGACTTTTCTCATGCAGGATCACTTTACCCTATAAAAGAGGGTTTTCACATTTTCCCAGGATTATGCAGCCATTGGGTTGGTATATGTAAGTAAGAGCTGGGGTGCAGAGGATCATGACCTTCATAAAAATGTTTTATTTTTCAGTTTTAGTAGTTTCAAGTTCCATTTATGATTCTAAAGTATCAAGGGAACATAAGTAGAATATGAGTTATTCAGATTAGCTTACTTAGAACTGTCACTTATAGTATCAAAAATACTGAGTTTGAAATGTCATGGCTCGCAATGCCAAGCCTCAACTTTTGAAGACTAATATTATGTTTGAGATTTCTCTTACTCAGACTATTTGCTTTTCCCTGAATTGTGGTAATCACAGCATTAGCATGTATAGGTTCAAAGAGGATGGGGCTACCCCCCCCCCCACATTAACAGGTGCTGGGTAGTTGCCCCCATGCAAATAAAAGAAACTTAAATAAGAAGAGGAAAATTTGATGTTGACTCTTCTCCTGTATTTTTAGTCTTTTATTCTCCATTTTATGGTCAGTGTTGCTTATCCCAGCATTTCAATAAGGAGCCATCAAAGGCATAGACAATGCCATTAATATAGATGAACAGCTTACAGTACTTAACAGACTATAACAGTTCAAATAGTTAAAATGTGTATAGAAAATTAAAATATTTCATTTAAAACTGGTGTAATAAACAGTTGCATGAATAGCAACTAATTTAGTTATATACAGGTAAGTTTTAAAGTATCAGCTGTTGATAGGTCATCATACATAAAAGTGCAAGAAGGTTCTAAGTAGGATGTTCTGAGCTATTCAATGAGACAATACACTTATGTCGAAAACATCCCTTGAGGAAGGTCTTTAGAGATTTTTTTTTGTAGGCATTATACCTAGGATTTACTAGAAATGTATTCCAAAGTTTGCCAATGGACACCAAAAATCCTGTTTTACTACATTTGTTTTAACACTTTGGCATACCAACTGGATGTCTTGGGCATGGTTGCGTTACCTATGAGCTGATCATCAAACTCTAATCATTGCGTATCATACAATGGTTTATAATGGCAGTTTTTGCCATGATGTCTAGCAAGAAACCTGGATTTTCTAGACTAGGTCTGTTTAACCTTATATTGAAGGGTGAATGATGACTTAGTTAAGATACGATAGACTGTATTAAAAACAAGGATGCCGTCATAATTGTTTTGATTGTAGTTCCAGTAAGAACCATTTTGACCTTATATAGCCTACCTTAGGCTGGCTGCCTAGTTCTTAAATGCTTTTTGATTGCAGTATTTTTTTAGTTCAAGACAAATTTTAATTGACTGTCAGAATACATCCCAGAAGTTTTCAAGTCCCATCCTTTATGATAGATAAGTCTGGAGTTGAGATTTATTGGTAAGTATTTGAAAGGGAATACAATGTTTCAAACAAATGCTGAGTTAGAATTTTTATCACAGACAAGAGTTTACAGGTTTAGGGTAGAATATCATGCATTTGGTTTTGTATGCAAAGTCTGAAGGGAGTGAAAGTTTGCCAAAATATTGAAAATGATAGATTGACAAGAGAGTACTGGTATCATCTACATACTAAATGAGTTTGTAGTTTCCACAGTGAATGGCCATATTTTTTTCACAGTTAGTGAACAGAATCAGGCACAAGGTCTTTGGTACAAGGCTGATAACTGGAAGACAAGAAAGGGTGTGTTTTTTCAGCATACTGCCAATGTCCTGTTATTTACGTATTCTGAAAACCATGAGCTTCCACTGATAGAAAAGACAGAGTTATTATCCAAGGCATTCAAATCATGAATTGAAGGAAAAGTGTCAAAGGCTTTGAAGAGTTCTGATAGGATAGTACCACTTAACTGTCCTCCATTAACCTCCCCTGAAATATACTCACCGACATCCAAGAAAATGGATTCAACACCATGACTAGGTCAGAAGCTTTGCTGAGTAAGAGTAAGACTGTACTGAACTATTAAATGTTACTTTTTTTTCAAAAGGAAAATGGATGAAAACAGAAGAAGATACATTAAAGTGAAATCAGACTAAAAATGAATACAAATTATTAAGATGTAAAAGATGAATTGAACTTGTCTTTTCCATGTATGAGTAAGATGGTATTAAAAGGGAAATCCTATTGCTTTTTCAAAAGGAAAATGCATGAAAAGTGAATTAGTGTCAAGGAAAATGATAACATACTCTTCTT
The DNA here is from genome assembly GCF_019279795.1 of Protopterus annectens. Lineage (NCBI taxonomy): Eukaryota > Metazoa > Chordata > Ceratodontiformes > Protopteridae > Protopterus > Protopterus annectens. The sequence continues at coordinate 640,634,758 of NC_056734.1, read as the reverse complement.
TTGCTGGTTTTGAGTAACTGAAATCAGTATACTATTGTGCAATATTGCAGTGCAAGACATTGATGCTAGAGAACTGCCATTTATTTCCCTATTCAATTAAACATTCCCTGAAATTCAGAAAGTCTTACCATGAGCAGGAAGTCTTAACATGGCTGGCCCCCACACACACACATTAAGCCGTTCCAATTCATAGACTGCCCCACCATTGAGTTTCCTACTTGTGGGAGTCTAAACATGGAGGGCAGACCTTTTGGAACAGCTGCATGCTAATATTGCTGTCTGGCATAGGAGTTAATGCTAATTAGCCATGTGCTGTCCATCAGAAATGCAAGCAGCTACTGATTTATGCTGCCAAGTAACTCTGAGGCTTGAACATCTGAGTAAATTTCCACTTATGGAAAAAAAAGTGAAACCATGAAAGGACTGCACTCACTCATTAAATCCAATGGAAGCAGTTAATGTGTAGGTATGATCAGTGAAAATGTGGCGATGGGTGATGCTAGTATGTATATGTGTGGACACGAGAGTATGTCTGAAAGAGCATAAATAAGGATGCATGATTGTGTGCATGTGTGTGTGTGTGTGTGTGTGTGTGTGTGTGTGTGTGTGTGTGTGTGTGTGTGTGTGTGTGTGTGTGTACGTGTGTATGCATGTACATGTTTGTGAGCTTTTATGAGTGCAATCAACTATGGTGGGGTCTTATTTATTAATGAATTGATATCTTTGTGTGTGTGTGTGTGTGTGTGTGTGTGTGTGTGTGTGTGTGTGTGTGTGTGTGTGTGTGTGTGTGTGCATGTTTGTCAGCTGTCGTGAGTGCAATCAACTATGGTGGTCTCTTGTTTGTTAATGAATGGATGTCTTTGTGTGTGTGTGTGTGTGTGTGTGTGTGTGTGTGTGTGTGTGTGTGTGCATGTTTGTCAGCTTTCATGAGTGCAATCAACTATGGTGGTCTGTTGTTTGTTAATGAATGGATGTCTTTGTGTGTGTGTGTGTGTGTGTGTGTGTGTGTGTGTGTGTGTGTGTGTGTGTGTGTGTGTGTGTGTGTGTGTGTGTGTGTGTGTGTATTTAGGTGTGGTACCCTTGCCAGGCAATGCATGGGCCAACAGAAAAGGCACTACTGCTGTCAGGTGTAAGGACGCTTGTGTTAGAAAACTGTAATTCAGTGATATGCTAATGAGTTAATAATTAGTTATTTCTTATTATGGCCATAGCTGTCTCTGAATCACTTTTGCTCACCTTTCCATATATTGGCATACCTGTGGCAATTTATGTGAGTATTAGAGATCATCCTGATTGCTATGGATTGTGTGAGTTTCTGTATGGAAAATAAGTATGTTTAACATTGCATCATTGGTAATAGGACTGCAGTGGAAGGCACTGTGCTCAGTCTGAGGTGGGAGGAATCCTGGAAAAACTGTGATTTCAACTTTGATCTGTAGCTTTGCAGTATAAATATTATTTGGATATGGCAAGTGCTGTCCATTACCAAAGACAGCAGTGCACATTTATTTCACACTTTTTAGTTTAATTGCCCTTTCTATGTTATCTACAATCACTAGTAGATATCAATCCTCATATGGCTGGTTGTGTTGGATATTTAATATTGATAGAAACAATTAAGAGTTAAAGCTAGTAGCTCCTATTTATCACATACTATTTGGCATGCAGTGATTAGATTTATAAATTCAACCCGTACAACACATAAAACAGATCTCATCACAAAAAAGTCTTTAACTTTTCTGCCATATGGTCAATGTACACCAGTATATCATACAAATAAGTTAGTTTTCCTTTGGCAGAAAATAGAAGGACAGACAAAAGTTAAGCACTGTGAAGTATAGAAAACTGTTAAGTGTCACAGCTGAGTATGGAGTTCAGAATTAAAGGAATTTTGTGTGGTGGCATGTTTAAGAGGGGCTTGAGATTTGCCTTGCATGTAGCTCAAATGCAGCCTGCTGATACAGGATGTAGCCAGGGATTGTCTGCAGGTGCAGTGCATACAACTAACCAATCAGTCCATCCCAAAATAATCAAACAATGTAGCTGGAGTTAAAGAGGTTAGAGAGGAGATAAATTGCCTGAAAGTTAAGGTAGCTGAGAGAAAGAAACAGCTTGAGGAACAGGAAAGAGATTGACACTACCAGCATTAAGAATAATTTGCTGGTTCTAAATTAAAGTCATGAGTAATGAGAGAAAGCTAAATGGTAAATTCCAAGGTAAGTACCAAATTGTTTCTTCAGTATAAATGGGTGATATGAAATGGTATGTAATCATCAACAATTAACTAAAGGCAGTGATTAATATTTTTTACATCCTCTAATCATGGGTAAGTTAAAGCTGAGTCTAAAACATCAGACTATGACTATATTAATAATTGTAAATGATGTTTTCTTTTAGTATTATAAACATAATACTGATGCTTACAGAAAACATTTCAGACAGACTTCAAAAAAGGAAAAAGAGAATATGAGTGACTATAGTGCAAAAATGTGCACTTAACTTTCATAGAATGGTGAATAGATGTCATATAACTACTTTTTAAATGTTAGGGGATTTTATGATAAAGGGAAACACTCAGTATTTTTGCCTGGAGACTTAAGAATGTAGTTAGAAGATCAGGAGAATAATACTGCTGTAGATGGTGGGTAGCATCTCTCTAGCCATCAAGGCACAAATACATAAAAAGTGGTACCAACTGACAAAGTACAGTCTTTGAAAAAACTGTTTCCAGCATAATCAAACATAGCAGATACAATGCATTTGTCCATACTGATATGCTGAGGAAAACGTTATTTGAAGGAGCTAATAAAGCTAGTTGCCTAGTATGCTGTCTTGAAACTGTAACTACTGTGGATTATAACGATGGCCAATATCCTCTTCTGGTAGATGGTAGAGAGACATTGCTAAGGGTGTTGATTTGTTAGACATCCCTGTTGTAAACCACAGTTGTTCAAGAGAAATATTACAGCTGCCATTAGCTAAGGATTATTTGGACTAGAAAAGAGTTTATATTAGTCCGTCAGATGCTCTACCAGGTAATGATGCTGATAAAATAGTGACATATGTACAAACAGTTACACTCACTAAACAATGGAGGTAGCCACATGGGAAAGGTCAGCAGTAGTCAGACCCAGCCAAAGCCCACTCCTCTAATATAAGATGATAATCTGTTCACTTCTTACATCAGAAAATGAGCTAAGTGATAGAAGGAAGCCTGAACAAGAGACACAGCTGTCAGAAGGTTCTTAACCTTCTCTGCAAAGAGTATTTCAGGAAAAGAAATGACAGATGACAATGGGTTAAGATCTATGACATAGTTATTGAAACATCATAGGCTTCCTTTAGAAGGAGAATTGGGGAATTTAGAAGGAGATTTAAGTCAGGCACAGCACTCAAACCCAATTTACAAATTTTGAGGGAGATAGACAAAGAAATCACTTAATTCTCAGTGGCAGAGTGATTTTATAACAATGGAAAAATAGAATATTGTAGAGAAAGTTGAATGATAAACAGTGGATGGGGGAAGTGATATAACATCCTATCTTTAGGTACTTAACTCTGTTGCACATACTACTGACTGTTCAGACCACATGAGCATAAGTTATACAAAAAGGGGACACAGGCATTAAATAAGACATTGGAGGGTACCACAAAGCTGGTATGCTGTCCCCAAAGATTATTAGGACAAAAAAGAAAGACAAGGGTGCACCCAACTGGTAGACCACCATGTAGACAAATGTCCCACCTGATAAAATGCACAGGATTTTCTATGGGGTGAGAAAACATCAGTTAAAAACAAAAGTTTTCTTTTGTCATCAAAAAACAAAAAACAAAGAGGAGCTTTTATAACTGGGAGAGTATGACACAAGATTTATCTTTTACAGCAAGCTTTGTTTTTGAAAGTTTCTCAACAAACCTCCCCACAGTCTGGGATGGAGGGAGAGATGTAATGAAGATTTTTGTATACTGGGGAAATGTTTCTGATTTGCACAAGGAAAATGCACTAAAAGTAAACTATATTAGAGTTATATCAAATTTAAATATGTATAAATAATTGTTTAAAATTCAAAGTTAAATGACATTCTATTGTACTTGCATTTTTAGTACAATATAACATGGGAAAGAAAATTGTAAAATGTTATATAGCTGCATCTGACACTGTGTAACTGACTCACAACAAATAAAACTGAAGCCCGTCCTACAAATGCGTGTACTGTTATACAGTCTACTTGTTTATTTATTTAACATTTATTTACCGGGAAAGTCTGACTTGGAACAAAACCAATTTTCAGTGGAGGCCCGAGGAGAAACGCTCCAGACTCATGGCTTTGTAATGTGGGAGGAAACTGGAGCACCCAGAGGAAACCCACATGAATGCATGGAGGATATTCAGACTCCATACAGAAGGCACCCCAGCATCGAACTGGAGAACCTCTTGCTATGAGATAACAATGTTACCACTGCACCACTTCGTCATTGTTGAAGATTCTGTGTTGGTTATATGATAACAATGATGATGCCTTATTTAAGCAACATTGTTTATGAAGTCACTTACAATCCAAAAATCATGTAACTATGGAAAAAGGAAGTCAAGTTAAGTCAACCAAACCTTTTTTGGGGAGTTATAAACAGACATGTGACTATTAATTTACAGATGGTGGATTCCCTTGTAGACAAAGGTCAATATTTATTATATTTGCCTGCAAGTATTCTGAAAATTATATTTTGAACTTAAAAGCCGGATATAACAGAGGTACAGCAGGATGATATTTTCAAGTTTGGATGTTAGGTAGACATGTTCTAAATATCATCTGCATAGTTAAATGTTACCATTTTCATTCTGGACATATTGTATATGAGTGTGTATTCAAATTAAAATTGGTTTAGTTATAACTGCCATTGGTAAGATTACTCTGGAAGGCCCAGGTGACAGCCTGTTGTTGTTTAAAACCTCTGGAGTCAGTGATTGTAACTTTGATGTGTACCTGTACATTTTAAAGAAGAATAAAGTTTATCAGATGTTGGCCATTAACCTGGGTGCCACTGCACATTTGCTGTATGTCCTTAAGTCCAATAGCCTTTTGAATATTTTCTGGTTTTAATGGTTTGATTCAAACACCAGTTTACTGGAACCATTGCACAACAAATGTTGATGACAGCAGTACAGAATTTAAATCATGTAGTCCTTCATCACACTAAGCATAAGAAATGCTGTCTGTGCTTAGCTGGTTTTCAGATATTTTTCTGCATGCACATTCTTCTAATGTGTTGAGATAAGGAGTCAATAGAGTAGTGGATGATAATCAATAAGTAAACCTGATGACCCACACTTTTAATATGGAAATATGAGTGCCTGCTGCTAGCAATTTCAGACTTTTCATTCCTTGAAGGGCCAGTTGACAGCAATTGTGATTGGATACGGAGATAAGTAAAACAACCATCTGTAGGATTTCTGCTGGAGGATTCCCAAGACCAGATAGTCTGAGATTTCTGAGTAACTTGAAGAATGTATGATTATTGTACATTCTCTAATGTAAAAGTTTTGTGGTGTGGGGAAGAAAACAGATGATTGCACTGAGGTTACTGAATATTACATTCTTCACATAATCATTGAATTATCAGTTAAAAGCTGGTCAGCAGAATTATTATGTACGTGAGGAAGTTGTGACTTTGTATGACCCACCCATGCAGAGCAGCTGATAAATGTTTTTTCCAAACACTGTGGAGATTTTTTTTTTTTTTTTGGTAAATTAACTATATATTTTCTCTGTTAGGCATAATCATTTCTTACATCAACAGTGATCCCCAGTAAGGGGCTAGCTATTATTCATTTTTTTTATCCTGAGAGTATGAAATCTGATATCTAGTTTTTGAAATATTAATTTGAAGTAGAAGTTCTTCAAAGGAAATATTAAACTTCAGGTGGCTATACAGAATACAATTTGACTAGCAACTTAGATGAATTAAAATACATAATTCAAATGTTATATAGTCTTCCATAGCAGATATGAGTCAATGTAAAGCAGGCACAGTGGAGACATAAAGTCGCATGTACTGTTCACTATACACATTGATGTTTTACAGTAATTTGTAAGCAGAAAACTGTCATGACCAAAAAACAATGGAAGATAAATGCAGATAATTGTAGGTACTCAGCGAACTTGAACAGACAGAGATCCACTCTCACAAAGGTGCAAACACTTTAATAAACTTTGGGTAAGCGCTTTCGTCTTGTGTACAAGACTTCATCAGTGGATCTCTGTCTGTTCAAGTTCGCTGAGAAAACTGCCACGATCAATATAAATATAACTGTATACTTCAGAAGAGGAAACAACCGGATGCATGAGCACTCAAAACACAGGCACCTTGCACAGTTTTTTCTTTTCATATCATTAGCTGTAGCTAGTTTCTAGCTTACTTCCTTTGCTGCAAGACTTTTCTGAATAGCCTTCTTTTGAAAGCAAGCAGCACAATACACAGGAAGTTAATTCACCCTTGATATAAATTAGCTTTGGACTAGCTATAAGCTAAACCTTCTCTACTTAACAGTTATAGAAACTGTTTTGAGATGATGTACTTGATTAGCACAGTAAAGGAGCGGAAAGGTTGGTGTGTTGCAGCTATGAAAATACTTTTTTTACAATTTGTAGACTTGTTTAGTCCCAGTAGGTAAGTGGCGTCTTTTCGGGGGAGACCCAATGTGGTATTCATACTGACAAGCAAGAGGAAATTTTCCCAAAGCACTGGAGAATGTCCCATACTTTTTTATGGGTTTTTTTTGTTTTGTTTTTTGTTTTTTTATAATTGGCAAGGGATCTTTTGCATCCACCTGAACTACCTCCAATGACAGCAGATGGGGACTCGGTTAATGTCCCATTTGAAGGATAAATACTGTGTAAAGCAAGAAGAATCAGGTCACTAAAACATTTATTCAATAGAAACTCATTAGACTACTATTGCAAAAGAAATGGCATTAAATATAATTCAAAGCTATATACAATGTTGTATTTGTAAAACAGCAAACAATAAACATACTTTTTCTATGGATTGGCTATAAATCTGAGGCAGATACTTAATTTACAAGTTGGTCTTGTGACAGTAACAGCAATGCCACAGCATACTTTTCTTAGCATCATTTAATGAGACTACATAATTTTTGCATTAAAAAAACAGTGTGTTCTATCTTAGCATGTTAAGCTTGTTTGATTCTTCTGCAGAATAATTATTTTTATGCCAATAGGATAAAGTGGCTTCCTGCCATCAGAATGCAAATCAACTTGCCTGTTAGCAAAGTGCTTCCATGTACAGAACGTAAAAAGGAATGTGACAGGACTTAACACAGTGCCATATGAACATCAAAATCTGTAAATGAGGCGAATAGGTAAAATAATATTACACTGACATACTCCATATCAAGATAAATCAAATTCCTTCCTCATAGAAATAATCAGTAACACAAATCCTCACAAAAGGACAAAGACCTTTCAATTTGTTCAACATAAATTACAATCTCCCATATCTCTTTTTATCGATATTAAAAATAATACACATGATATATGTGTGTGTGAGTGTGTGTGTGTATGTGTGTGTATGTGTATATATATATATATATATATATATATATATATATATATATATATATATAAGCGCACACACACACATACACACATATATATAAACTAATAAATGCAAATGAGAATGCTTTTATATGCTATTATATTTCGCTGATAGTCTCAAGATAATATCAAATGAATAATAATTGTAATAGATTTAATAAACTGTAATAAGAAGAAATTAGTAATTATAAATCTTGATTTTGAAAAAAGTTTCACTTCAGCTAATTGGGTTTATTTATACATGATATTTGAAAATATGACTATATTATGAAATTTTAAGTCTAATAAATGGTGTATATTCCAACAAGAAGATGAGTTAAGCTGGATTTATTCTTATTGCAATCTATCGATCTGAAGAAAGGCACTAAACAACAAACTGCCACTGTCATCTATTTTGCCTGATTTTGCAATGAATCCCAAAGCAATAACAATAAGGCAACACATGCATATTTCAGATATTAGTATTAAATAGAAATACAGACCAAAAAGTTTATTTTTTTGTAGAAGAGGAATTATTAATGATAAGAGATGGCTGAACTCAAGCAACGGCAAAGGAGCTCAAAAATGAGTGAGCTGTAAGAGCACTTCCTGTAAGGTGTTGATTAGGAGAACATGTCACAAGCATTCTGACAGAGAATGTCTAAAGAAAGATGGAAATCCATTTCACTTAACAAAACAAAGGAATCTAAATGGACACTACTACTAACCTACAGATTACAAAAAATATGTGCACTTCCATGTCATATTGTGCATTATAATGTGTGTAGTTACCGACAACAATAACATGAAAAATAAGAAACCCAGCATGTTTATGCAGCTAAAATTACAGCTTGATAAAGCGCTGGAATGCTATTGGCAGATTCCAGTACTGGAGAAGGTACTGTTAAAACCAATTCCAAAGAAGGTAATGTGGCCAATATTATTAGAAATGTTAAGTCAGTTGATTTAAAAGGCTTGCACTGAAACTATGGTAATCATCACAAATAATTATACCACTATAATGTGTGACATAGTAACCAGTACTGAACTTAATTATCTAGCTGACACACAAGTGCTGAAATTAATTGTTATATGATGAGGCAGGAAATTAGATGCATTCGCAAAATGACATTCAGGAGAACTTGATGAATTATTTTTCAACCATATATAATACCCCATAGTCAAAAAATATACAAGAAATAAAATAATTGGTTGTGTGATACAACTCATCTGTGCCATTATACCTCTTTTACCCCCCATCACTTTACAAGATATTAAACAAAGTATAAAAAAATAAAAAAAATAAAAAAAATAAAGGACCAGGGTCAGGTGGTTTTATTTCTGAATTTTACATAACTTTCATAGATAAAATAGACCCTGGGCTGAATTCATTAAGAACTACATAACAGTGTTATGTTTGATATTCATTAAGTCGCTCTACACAATATGTTAACCTGCCAAACAAAAGGAAATGGCATAATATGCTACAGAAAGCATAAATAGTGAAATACATGCTAATTAGCCTAGCTCACATGTCAGAGCTATTAAGGAAGCTAGAAAGTAATTGTTTACTCTCAGCGTTTTCCCTATATACTGAAACCCTTTGGAATACAGGCACGATTACACTTAGAAAAAAAAAATACATGTTAGGGGTTGGTGCTGCTATTATTATGCCATATGTGCAACTGGCATTAAATCAGGTTGCTGCTGCTGCTGCTAGACCTCAGGCAAGACGAAGGGTTTTTAGACTGCATTTAACTTATTATGGACTGCATGACAGAAGAATTGCTGAGATATACAGGGTGGACACGGAAACAGTTGAAGAAATATGCAGCCTTTGCTGCCACCACCTCGGGTCCCAGGGAAATCATGAAGAGTCCATCCTAGTGGAAATAAAGGTATGTTTAGCATTTATGTATACTAGCTTCTGGTACTTTCCATTGACCCACAGGATATATATTTGGGGTATCACAGGCATCAGCCTCTAGAATATTAAATCAGATTTTAAATGGAATGCTACTACATGCAAGGGATCATATCTGTTTCTCATGAACCCCACAGGAGAGAGCAAGAGTCAGTCAGGACTTCTACGCAGTAGCACACTTGAAGTGTTGGGAGCCATAGTATGTACACAGATATGAATAAAAACCTATCACCCCCAGTTAACAGGGAAGGAGGTACATCAACAGAAAAGGAGTCTACTCTATAAACTGCAGGTTTATCTGTAATGCCCAAGGGATCATCTACAATATCTGTACAGATAATCCAGTAAGTTTCCATGACTCACATATATGACACACTTGTGAGCTGTGTGATGAAAGGAGGTACTGCCAACACAGCTAGCTGGAATTTTGTAAATAATTATATGTCATTTGTGAATATCAAACTAATTTATATAAGATACTTGTGTTACAAATGTATTAGAACTGTATGTCATGTGCATATCAAACTGCTCTGTACAGATGTTTGTGTTGAAAAGGTATTTTTAAAGTGCTTGTACTTAAAATGTATCCAAAGTGTGCCCTACGGGAAGAGAACAGAAATGTACATGCACTGTTATAACTGTTTAAATGTATCTATTTTAGCAGAGGAAACTGGAGGGTTAACCTCAGTCCAGCAAACTTTAGAAAAATATCTGAAATTAAATCACTTTATAGGCTAGGCCATAAAGATGTTTCAATGCAGTTTGTACTAGGAAGCTTTCTGTATTGTCTTTAGGGTGAACCAATTGTTATGAGTGGCACAGTGGTGCAGCAATTGCATTATTGTCTCTCAGCAAAAGGTTGTTTGGTTTGATTCTCAGCTGGGGTGCCTCTGTGCAGAGTCTGCATTTCCACCCTGCATTTGTGTGGGTTTCGTCCGGGTGCTGTAGTTTCCTCCCACATTACAAAAACATGCGCCTGGAGCATTTCTCCCTGGTCCTCAGCTAATAATTGGCTTTTTTCCAAGTTGGACTTTCCCAGCAAATAAATAAAGTAAAATACTTTGGAAGCATGAAAGAATGCAATTGTTTTATGACTTCCAGCACCTGCCAAACATCTGAGCAAAACCTGTTCTATGAGTATTTTTACAGGTAGATACTAAATACTACCAGCTTCAAGCAGTGAGGGTTTTGCCTGGGAAATGAAGTCAGATGACCAGAAATAATGTCATACTGCAAGCTATCCTACCAGTAATATTTTAGATATTATTTTGTGAAGTCTGTGGGTGAGATAGGGCATTCTGCATTATGTCTTGGACCTGACAACAACAATAAGAACATCTGCCTTGCTCTAAGTAAGTTGCTAGGGTATAGTAACTCTGTTAGATACAGGCAGGACTATAGTGAAGCTTAGTTTAGATATTCTTTCTCTTTATTTACTTGACACTGCCCTTCAATGTTGTTTTAAATATTTCCTGTAGCTTTGAACTCTGATGTCACAGTGAGTATATATATTTAGTATTGTCTTGTTATTTTATTATTCATTATTAAATATATTTAAATCTTTCATTGTTGCTGATCTGTGTAGAGATATTTAGGTTTTGAGAGTACTTGCATATTTATTTGGTGACACTGTGTGGGCCACTCTTAATAGCCTTGCTGTTGGTCAAGCTACCATTTTTATTAATATTAATATTACACAGTAAAATTGGTCACCTTTGTTAAGGGCCTTAACATAGCTGTTGAGGAGTGACTGGTGGCAGTGGAAACTACCTTATAGTCTGGGCAGAAGGGAGTATAGCCACTAAACCAGTGCCAGCATTTCCGAAGTGTTTGTGTGTGTGTGTGTGTGTGTGTGTGTGTGTGTGTGTGTGTGTGTGTGTGTGTGTGTGTGTGTGTGTGTGTGTGTGTGTGTGTGTGTGTGTGTGTGTGTGTGTGTGTGTGTGTGTGTAAATCAGACCTCAAAGAGTGTATGTGTCAGCTACTTGGGCAGAAACATGAATCACTGGTTGGACAGAGAGGGCACGGGAGGTCTGAGCTTGTTCTCTCTGCTGAGATCTCATCTCTATAGCTGTGCAGGTGGGAAGTCTTAATGGGGATCTTGAGAAATAGTGAGAAATTAGCCCCAGACACACTGTGGTCTCTGAGTGCTCTTAAGGGAAATTGTACTTGATGAAGAGAGCTGCATCTGGAAATACTGTGCGTACTTTGTTATCCTCCCAGTGAATGTCCCCCCACTGTTGCCAGTAGTGAGGATTGAGGCTCCTTGATTACTGGTTGGCAGTGGTGAGTCATCACAAGCTGTATCCCAGGTTTGCTGTAGGTGACATCCTCATGTGCATCTAGTGGGGGATGCTAGTTATTTACTGGAGACCTGGCTCATGACATCCATGAGAAACTCACACAACTTCAATGAGCAAGAATACAGTGAGATCCAAACTCAAACTAGCAATATCATACAATGTGTATTTGGTTTGCTTAAATCAAGGCTCCGGTGTCTAGACATATCAGGAGGTGCATTGCAGTATAACCCAGGCACTTTTGGTAAAAAACTTACAGTCTGTGCCATATTATACAGTATAATGCTCAGGAAATAGCTTCAACATACACATGCAAGGGGTTGGACCACAGTTTCAAGGGGAACAACAACAGCAGGTACAAATGAGGACCCTGAAGGAAAAAACACCAGCTGCATATGGTACTGGTGGATGGAGGCATGCACAGTATGCCCTGGCTCTGGCTAAGAGCCAAAGGACAGCAAACACAATCACTACCAAGGTCAAATCCTAAGATCCCAGACACATATAAATAGCAAAATTGATACCTGTCAGACTCCTAACCTTTACTTAACCACATAGTGTCTGTGTTCTGATAACATCAGACAGGGACAACTCCAAGGACACAATTTGTACCTTCAGTAATGACAAGGTAAGTGTGGAACCTGTAAAAAAAGTTAGATAATTGATTACCCTGTTATCGAAATATGTATATGTCCCTAAACAGAGCATTTGTCTGAGATGTAGAGTTAAGTCAGTAACATCTCCACTTTCATATTTTTGCACTCTACAGCTGCATATTTGAAACAATAGTGTGCAGCACCCATTTCAATTTACTACCATGTATAAAACATGGAGCAGGTCAGTTAAACTCTTATTTACATGACTGTATCAAGAAGCAAGGCTGAAGTAACCTAATGCTTTCTTTGCTGTAATGACAACATTATTTGGAATACAATGCCATTCAACATTTATAGAAACAATCATTCACAAATAAGTAGGAACAAGAAATCAACAACTTCTCTTCTGCAATACATATTGGATTAGAAAGCATTAGCTATCCACTGTGTGCAGCAGACATATATGTAACCTTAGGTCACAAAGACATGTGCAAAGGATATCGCACAGTCATCATCATTTGTGGTGGGGGTGGTAGACGAGGAAGGCCGACACTGACACCAATGAAGTAAGTGTGTGTGACTGAGAAATACCTGTATCTTTCAGAGTGTACACTATTCAGGGACAGTAACAATGGATGTACAGCACTCAATAGTACTGTTAGATTTATAAAGTCTAGGAAATCAAACATAAGGACATCATTGTGGAAACCCTATAGGAAAAGAAGCATGAATAAACTGGAAAGAGTACAGTGGAAATATACCAAGGGCATCCATGGATGTGAAAATCTAAGTTATTATGAAAAACTAAAATATTTGAACCTGTACAGTGTCGCTTACAGATATTTAAGATGAGATCTTATTCAGGTAAATAGGGCATTTAGGGACAACTACCTCTGGGAATGTTTGTGGCTATCAAAAAGTACTAGAGAATCATCAGATAACCTATGTAGAAGATTCTATAGGAATGAGAAGTGTACTAACTGGTTCTCTGACAGAGTAGCTGACAGATGGAACAGACTAGCAAATTACATTAAAGCAAGTACTAATTTAGATATTTTTAAGAACAGCCCGGACATTTATTATGGGGACAAGTGTTTTGGTATATTGGCAAGCTAGAAGGGCATTAATGCCCGTGCTTGAAACATGTGTATGTATGTATGTATGTATGTATGTATGTATGTATGATTAGAGGGTTTGCATGTGTGCGAGGTGATATAGGCAAGTGCATTTTTTTCGTGTGTGTGTGTGTGTGTGTGTGTGTGTGTGTGTGTGTGCATGAATACAATCATATGTTGCGCAAGCATTACATCCTGGCATCTCAAACAGGTGTGAACCATGCATGGTAGACTAGTCAGCTCAGTTTCTTCACCCCTGACCAAGAGAACCACCTCTGCCAGAAGCTGCACTGCTACTTCCAGCCCTGGCTAGATATCAGAGTGCTACCTGAATGTGAGTGATGTTTGCTGGATGAGCTCTCCTCATGATTATGCTCAAAACCACGACCCCTTGGCCTACCATGTCTGGTTCTGCACAACTTAATCACTGGTAGAGCAGTGGATGAAGTGTCACTAGGGGAACAGATCTTGCATGGCTATGTCTTGTTATACCATAAGATGTGCCAGCTCTCAGCCATGTGGATGCCTACGTTCCCCCAACAAATGTTACATCACAGACACTGCCTGATCCAGTGCATCATTCATCCTGTCCAAGGAGTCACCCACATGGATCAGGGAGTCAGTCACATCAGAATGTATGATGTTTAGTAGTGTAGTCACACTATCTCTTCTGATGCCCAGGTAAAATATTTCTGTGCCTCCACTATAGCCCTACACATATGTCTAGCCACACCTAATGACACACCAGCAGCAGGTAGAGCATAGACAGCAGGCCTTCCTATGCACCCCATACCTACCCTCCTCTGTGGCATCATGCCGCATGATGGATATGAGAGAAGCAACCATCTCTAAACCTGGAGTAAACACACTGCTCTGATCAACAGTGTCACAGTTAACCAGTCCTATATCAGAGGTGTCTGTGTCATGGGTATGCATAGGCATACTGACTGTGTTCAAAATATGGGCAGAGGATATGGGGGCCACAGCCTCAGTGTCAGACTGATCCTCTGCACCCCCAGACTGTGGCTGTTCATGCAACCATCATCATCAGCTAACAATACTCTGACATCAAGTGGTAGGATTTCCACAGTGCCACTCTCAGGATCCCCTATGATAACAAGCAATAAACACAACAAACAAAAAATAGGGAATAATATTGATCAGATCATTTCCTTATACAAAAAATATGTTAACATTTAACAGGTGCTAAAACAGCACAAATTTTAATCTCATATAGACTGAGTCTAACTTATAGGCAATAATACCAATAACCAAATGTATGCTTACCAGCTTACTATATGCAGGTGGGCTGGCAGCCTGCAATCCAGATGTGCTTGTATGTTAGAAAGAGAAAAGGAAAGGAAAGAAGGCTGATAAGTATAACAATGTAAATGAAACAAGAGAAAGAGAATGATGCCCTTCACACGTGCAGACTAAAAATGTTCTCATACAAAACTTCTATTTCTTCATGATTGTATCATCTGAGTCACAGTTGTTGCTCACTCTATATATATATCAGACATCGAGATATATGCATGTAAGGATATAACAATGATGCTTGCATTTTGCATTCCTGGAAAGCCTTCTTGTGGCACTCTGAATCTGTCATCCACGTCTACACCAAATGTCAAGGATTCTGTGGGAACCCTCTGCCAAGCTGTCTGGGCCTCTGACAGTGGCAGGAACTCCTGTCTTTCAGTTAGTGGTAGTTCAGTAGCAGGGCCAGCCCCCTGTAACCACCTGTTGCCAGGCAACTGCAGCTGCCTATGGAGGGCAGAGGATATCATATCACTTGCCTGACTTCATATCTGAGAGTAAGTTCTGCCATGCCATCTAACAGTATTAGTATCATCAGCCACCTGCTGCCATATACTGTCTTGAGCAAACTGATCACCTCTATGTCTACCTAACAGAAAATCTCCATGGTAATGTAAGGCCAGGATAATGACCACCTTTTCTGCATCAGTTTATGGTGGCTTGTGGGGTACAGATATCTTCTTGCGTGCCATATCCCTGTATCAGATGAAACAGAAAACATGCATAATTACATATATAATACACAGATTGGATGACTGTAAACACAATTATGTGTGAATGCATGCATCCGTCATGCACACAATAATTTAAAAGTTAATGGCCCATATGATTTCCCACAAGTTCTGACACCACTCCCTCCAAAAAATATTTCTAAATCAAATTTCTAAATCAAATAAGTATTCTATAAAAATTCTGTAATACAGATAATACATGTTTAACTATGTAATACATTTGCAGGATTAACAATAACAATGCAAAATGCAGCATTAGAAATGTCAGACAACTATTGTAAGTGCCATCAACAGTGCTGTGAAGGGCAGTCAGGTAGAAATCCACAAATGTAACACAGTTTTCTTTCTTCTAACAAAGGTAAAAATTCCAGACCTTCCTAGAAGGTTATAATACACTCATCTGCAATAATTATGCAAGTATCAATTAAATGTAAATTAAAAAAAAACAGGTCCTCTAGCATTCTCTAGCATACATTTTGCAATACAGACAGGATTTTAACAAAAGAAAAGGGATAAGGAAAAACAATCAAAATAAAAAAATGCCTTTGAAAAAAAAAACAATATAATTCACCTTTTAATATTACACTAAATGCATTATGTAAGAAATGCCAGCCTACCTTGACAATATAACAGTATAAAAGTAGTTGACTCTCCAAAAGTTGTGTTTACTTAGTAGTATCAATCTTTCTGAATCAAAACAGTCTACCCAGCTTGCTACAAAGGCATTAGCTAGCTACACAATTGCCTAAATGCAGTGCAGAATCAGCCCTGTGAACACTACGAGTTAGCAAATGAGGTGCTAAATAATTAATATTCCTGAATACCACTCTCGGCACTAAGTGTAGGGAATATAAACATGGATGTAAATTCAATAGAGCCGACACAGTGATGTTTTCCGTGTTCACTTCGCTGTGCTATGTGAACATGGATGCAGCGGATTTTAGATTCAGTAAACTCCATGTAGGGGTGTGCAAGCATGCACATTCAGGCGCATCAACAGATAGTTTTTGGAATGCAAAGTTTGGCATAAGTGGCTGAATTTTATGCTAATGAAGCAATCCAACATGGTAGAGTGATCCAACAACCCTACACACTACAGTGTATGCTCCGTATCAGTGTTGGAAGTGTACGCAAACATTTTCTGTATATAGGAGCCTACACTGAAGCAATGGCATACAGAAGTCTTGAAATATGGACAGAAAGCCCATAAAAAGGTAAAAACAGATATTTACTGGCTGAGGATGTCCAAAAGGATCAGGAATATGTGTTAAATGATTATAAAATATTATTATTTTTATTTTAGCGCAAATTTGCACAGTGCACCGCTACATGCAAAATGTTTTAAAAACAAAACAAATATAATTAAAAAGTTTGGTATGATACATTGTCACAAGAATTACAGTAACACCCTACATTGTATCTTTAAATTGGTGCATCTGTGCTGTTGTTTAGCTTACACAGTTGCTATCCTTGTAGTTTCTAGGCTGTCAGCATGGTTATTATGTAAAAGATGTAAAAATTGAGTGGATTTGTTGAATCACAAAAAGTAGGGACCATATAGAGCTGTACACTCTATGTAAACTCCTACATGGTGTGTGTTTTCCATGGATGAGTATGTCTGAGCATTGCGCAAACCCTATAAGTGGGGTTGTGCTCGACTAATCCCGAGTAGTTCTTTGACAGTGACTGTTAGGCGTTAGACTAGGGTGCAGATAGTCTTGGGTTCAAGTACAGGCTACATTAACTTTTAATCATACTGTGTTGGCATTGTCTTTCATAGAAATTAAGTGCAATTAGCCGTAATTACTGTATTCTGTACACATCATGACAATAAGGATAATATAATTAAATGTTGTACATGATTTGGTGTCTTTATATATAGCTGCATTTTGCTGCATGTTGGTGTGCAGAGTGCAATAATGTGCACTCCAACAGGAGTTCTAAATTCTGTGAATTATATCCTAAGCACGTGAATGTCATTTAAAGCAGCCAATACCAGATCATGGTACTAATCAAGACATGTATAAAGTATGCATACAGCCTACTGTCTGATTTTCCTTTGATACTTCAACAACATTGAAGCAGGGACTTGTAACTTTTAACTGACATAATGCTGTGGGCTGGTGCAGCTATTCTACATCTGTATGTACTTGAGGGTGAAGTCAATGCTGCAGATGCTGATAACAATAGCCTCGGCCATGAAGGAAAAGAGTGTTCAGGTGTACGGTGACCTAACAGGTGTTGCATGATCTGAAGACTGTAGAGCACTACAGGGTGGATATGGACACATTACAAGAACTCTGTGAGCTTTGCCAGCCTCATCTCACAGCCAGAGCCAACCAAGAGAAACCCATCCCAGTGGAAATTAAGGTATGTGTAGCCCATAGAATGTTAGCTACAGGTACTTTTCAAAGACCAACTGGGGACATTATGGGGGTGTCACAGGCATCAGCATTCAGAATGCTCCACTAGTTCCTGGATGCTATGCTTATACATGCCAGTGAATACATATGTTTTCTCCTCACTGCTGAGGAAAGAACCAGCAATATGCAACACTTCTATCATGTAGCGCACTACCATGAAGTACTGGGTGCATTGCACTCATATGCACATGAAGGCACCACCTGGTGAGAAGGGTAGGATCTACATTAACCTCAAGGGATACCACTCCATCAACTGCCAAGTAATGTGCAATGTCCAGGGGATTATTTTGAATGTGTGTGCTGGCAACCCTGGCAGTTATCACAGCTCCCATATCTGGCACACATTAGTGTTGTACCAGATGTTAGGTGGGGGGGGGGTCATCCCACAGGACCATTTACTGGGGTATTCTGGCTATGCCCTGGAACTGTGGATGATGATACCCATGAGAAATGCACACACACCCATGGAAATAACAGTGGAGCCTTGCAGTGTACTACTGTCAAATGTATACAATTTTTTACAGTTTCTGCTATGCTGCAAAATGTGATCCTGTGAAAACAGCTGCAGCAGGATCATCATGAGAACAGGTATACATCCCCCACCAATGCCTAGGTCACCACAGCCACAGTCACAAGAGGATTTGGAGGAGGATCCCCCAGCTGCTGCACCTGTAAGTAGACGTAGGTGTGGTCAGTATGCCCTTGCTTTGGCTAAGAGACAACACATAACACATTCACTGACTCCTAGGGTCTAATACCTTCCTCCTACTCGTGTATATATTAAAATTGATGTCAAGCAACTCACACAAACTTTATCTATACATGTATTGGCTGTGCACTGCTTGCATCAGACAGAGTGAGCCCTGAACTAATGCTGTGTCAGCTGACATGTATGAAAGGTAAGGCCTGAACTTGGAATGTAGTGCTGAACACTTTTATTACATATCCTTGTATATGTCTTACCTTGTTACAGTTTGTTACAGTATGTAAATATATAGCGTGGATTTTGTAGATAAGTTAACACGAGAGCATACACACTTATGTTACTAAACTTTTACCATATGAAATTATTAAGCATCGGGTATGAAACACTTACAGAATCCAAACAAAGCTGAATACTGTTACATCATGCAAGAGAGAAGTTTGGAACTGACTCCATTTCATTGCTGTGTCTGATTTCAGGCTACTTTGTATCCTGACAGTAAATGTGTCTGCCCCCCCCCCCCCCCGATTGGGTTGTATGACAGAGAGATGTATAGTTATACTCAATGTTTGACAGGAATTGTGTCTACTAACTGGTCTGTGTCCAAATGTAAGTCAGAGAAGTATTTGCACAATAAAGTGTGTATGGTTTTATAAAAGTGTACAGTTTTTATGAATGTGGTTGTGTGAGGAATGACCCCAGTTTAGAAAGCAGCTTCTGTGACCAAAAGGACTAGGGCAGACATTCTGCTTGATGAAGCTTTAATTGTGTTTTGGGTTCTCATTGTGATGCAAGTTGAAGTTTAGGAGTTGTTTTGCTATAGTTTGTGTTTTGTACAGACTGTGACTCTGAGTTCCATAATGTTTTAATCTTTATATTTTTAGTACACATTTGCGAGATGCATTGTGTGCTGAAAACAGTTTTAATAATGCTGAAATATTTTGCATGAAGCACAAAACTGCAGAACAAGGAAATATGCAGATAATAGTTAGACATTGCCTGTAGCAATTGTGAAATCACAGCCTGGAGTATTGATAGGAGTGGGCTGCACTAAGACATATACATTATGTAATAGGAAGAGTGGATGTTATCAACCTGCCTCACATCTGTGCACTGCTTACTGCTGGGCAAACAGGTGCTAGAGTGAATAGTGAAATGTGCCCATGTGTACACTTAGTGCAATACTCATTGCATTTTTGATATGCTTAACTATCATAGCTCTAAACTGTCAAGATTTATTAAGAATGCCCATATTTTTAATTAATATGTGTAGTCTGTTTCCCATAAAATGTTGGTTTATAAAAAAATATTGGTAAATCAGAAAATAATGACATTCATTTAATTTATGGATGTCATACCCTTCAGAAAATACATGGTAATGCAAAACCTATCAGTCCATCAACATTGCAGTTTTTATGACAATTTGTCAACATTTGCCATGCTAATTATGGCTTTCTGTAGATTTCATGCTCTATGAAGTTGAGAGGTATACTAACTATTACACCACTTATATAGAGTTGTGCTTTTACTGTTCTATATTTCCAAGATCTGGAAAGATTGCAAACTGAGAGCATGGGGTAACTATCCATAGAGACAGTTAATAAACATCTATATCTGTTTCCTCACAACCAACCTCAACAACAGTCAGTACAACCATGTGATCTCCTTAATTCTACAACATATACATCTAACAAAAAAAAACAAATGTGCAATATATAATGTTGTGCTCCCTCATGGACATGGCTATAAAGTTGTGCTTACAGGCTTGCACTGCCAAAGACAAACATTCAAATATGACAAATAAGGGACTAGTGATGTTACACAGCTATGGCTTCTAAACAGTATACTACTGTTAGTGTACTAGCCTCAGATGACACTAAAGAGTGAAGCACCTATGTACTCCCCCCCCCCAAGCTGGTGTTCCTACATCCCTTGATGATGTCATCTGCTATAAGTTCACAGTAAGTCATGTGAAAATCAGACTTGTAGTGCTTGCATTAAAAACTGAGTTCATTAGTCTGTACACTTAGATAGGTAGGGGTTAGGTTCTCACTTTATTAGTGTGTGTGTGTGTGTGTGTGTGTGTGTGTGTGTGTGTGTGTGTGTGTGTGTGTGTGTGTGTGTGTGTGTGTGTGTGTGTGTGTGTGTGTGTGTGTGTGTGTGTGTGTGTGGCTTAATAAAGAATAGTGGTAGTGTGAGACCAACACTGCCTTGGGAACAGGTGGTTTGGCAGTGCTTTTGTGCTTGCAAAAAACATCCATGTCTAGCTGTCTTCCAACCTCCTGTCCCCCACAGGCCCTGCTGATGTTATCTACTATAAGATCACCAGCAGTCCTGTTAAAGTCAGACTTGTGCCATGGTACATGCATTAAGTACTGTTTTGTCTAGTCTGTAAAGCTAGGTAAGTAGGGGTTCTAATCTCACTGCTTGCAGCAAACATCCATTTCCAGCAGTCCTCCATCCTCCTGTCCCCCACAGGGCCTGCTGATGTCAACTACTATAAGATTACTACAGTCCTGATAAAGTTATACTTGTGCCATGGTGTGTGTGTGTGAGTGTGTGTGTGTGTGTGTGTGTGTGTGTGTGTGTGTGTGTGTGTGTGTGTGTGTGTGTGTGTTAAGTACTGTGTTTTCTAGTCTGTAAACCTAGACAAGTAGGGGTTCAAATCCTACTATAGCCAACTTGGTATGTGTGTGTCCATCTGCATTAAGAAGACTGTGTGTGTGTGTATTCAACACTGCCTTAGTAAGTGGCATGGTGTTTCCTTTCCTTTTGTGCTTGTAGAAAACATCCATGTTTAGCAGTCTTCTAGCCTCCTGTCCCTGACAGGTCCTGCTGATGTCATCTACTATAAGATCAGTCAGGCTTGTTGCATGGCACATGTTTTAAGTACTGCATTCTCTAGTCTGTAAACCTAGGTAGCTGGGGGATCTAATCTCATTGGAACCAACTTGGCATGTGTCTGTCTCCATTAAAAGACTGTGGGTGTGTATGCAGCAAACATCATGTCTGGCAGTCCCCCATCCTCCTGCCCCCCATGGGGCCAGCTTCTATAATCTACTTTAAGATCACCTGCAGTTCTGTTAAAGTCATATGTGTGCTGTGGTGCATGTGTTAATTACTGTGTTCTCTAGTCTGTAAAACTAGATAGGTAGGGGTTGTAATCACATTGTAGTCAACTTGGTGTGTGTGTGTGTGTGTGTGTGTGTGTGTGTGTGTGTGTGTGTGTGTGTGTGTGTGTGTGTGTGTGTGTGTGTGTGTGTGTGTTAGCTGCTAGTGGATGTTACACAGAAAATTTTACCATAGCCTATGATAAACTGCCCTCATGTCTTCAACAGGCATAGCTTATGTCATCAGCTAAATCGGATTACTGGATACGCATTGCTCACAACGGGCCATAGGCACACAATGGCCTGGCAGACAGGTAGATGTCACTTTATGTGATATAAGACCAATGACAGTGACACTCCTTTCATGCTGTGCACAAACATCATGACATCTCTTTGCAATGGTGATGGACAGGTTGACAAAGGAACTCACACACGGGTCCCATGGACTATGAAGTTTTAGTATGATATTGTGATCAGGGAACATGTGTAGGATACCCAAAGGTGAAGTTATGTTATACAGAGTTAAGTAATGATCAACATAAGGACTAAGACAGAATATGTGTCTGTGAATGATAGGGAGGATAGATGAATGGTGAGATGGCAGCAAGTGCAGTTAGTGAAGGTGTATGATGTTTAATATTTAGGAGCTAAAGTACACAGTGACACTGAGTGTGGGAGGGAGGTGAAAATGACAGTGCATGCATGGTGGAGTGGGTGTAGAAGAGTGTAAGGATTGATTTGTGACAGAGGGGTACCAATAACAATGAAATGATTGGTCTACAAGAGTGTACTGACAACAGCTATGTTATATGGTTTGGTGATGGTGGTGCTAACAAAAAAACAGGAGTCATAACAGGAGCTGGATGAGTTCCAGCTGTTAGGATCTCCATTTATTGTGCTGAGGATGGACAGGATTAGTAATCAGTATATGACCCTGTTAGCAAAAGGTTGTACAGTTTGGACACAAGTCCAGAGAAGTGAGATTGTATTGCTTTGGGTATGTGCTTAGGAGGGAAGCTGGGTATATTCAGGGATGGATGCTGAGGAAGGAGCTGTTAGGTAGGAAGAAAACAGTAAAGTCTAATTTTAGGTTCATAGATATGGTGACCAAGGACAGGCAGGTGGCTGTTGAGAAAGACCAGGATGCAGAGAAAAAGAGGAACTGAAAGCAGATGGTATGCTGTGGCAAACCATCATGGCAGTAGACAAAAAATAACAACATTAGGATGACATCTGCTTTTATAGGACTCACAACTCTACACTTCTGGTACATGTGTACAGTAGGACTCTCTATGAAGGCTAATGTTTATGGACCTAGTGTGAGCTTTGGCAGTGTTTCCTTGGATTACCTGCTCTGTTGTGGTGTATGTGCAGACACTTTAATACTTTGCCCTCATATGTACAGAAATGACAATATTATTTTCCAATAGACTCTGCTGCTATGTGTCAGAACAAATCCTCAACAGCTCTAGATAGCTGTTATGCCTTCTGTTACACAACAAGCAGCAAATAAAAGCAAATAAAACACCTATTGATCAAATCAAGGACAGAACTATAGAACCACCTTAAGAATGACCTCAGAATATATACACCACAGGTTACTCTCAAGAAAATACCACTCAAATCACATATACTCCTCCTTTTAGGAGTCTCTATCCAGGTTCAAACCTCCCATCCTCACCTATCAGTTTCCCACTGTTCCCCCTGCAAGAATAGTTAAGACTATTTTATTCACCAGTGCATATAATGCCTAATGTGGATAATTAAAGGAGGACAAACTCACTTGCACAAGCATAAGTGGATTTTTCAAATGAAATGACATGGAAGAAATAGTGTACCACCCCACAAGGGTCTGTAATATATTAGAACTGTTCATCAACAATATGACAGAACAATGTAATGGCACATGTGTAGTGCCTGCACTACTAATCCAACCATAATACAGTATGTGTACAGTTTGGAATACCTAATGAACTCCCTAAGGGAGGTCTCAGGTTCAAAAACATCATCCAAGTTAACTACAAATTCCTAAGGGATGGGATACTCAAACCTCAAGAAGCTTAGGTTTCCAAAAAGGACATTGACAGCTGGGGTAAGTTACACCCCAATGCCTTGGCTACAAATCTAAACAACTGTATGTACACAGCTGTGCCTGATATGCTCTAAGACAGATCAGCTGGGAAATAAAATCCATAATGATGGATGTCTGTCATTACTACATTCTACAGTAAGTGACAGCAGCTGCTGTTTGCAAATGCAACATGAAGCAAATGCTCTAGGAAGCCCACTCACCTCAATGCACCTTAAACAATGAGACACCATGAAGACGCCTCATATAGCAACTATGAGAATAAGTAATGACACATATCCAGGCATAACCATAGTCCTGCTGTCATTTACATCTTCAAAATAAAATATATCACTCAGATGTATATTAAAGTAATTCTGGGTGGTATTGCACACACTGACCCTCTGTGAATTCCACACATGCTAGCAGACACAGGTGGCTGTAAAGTGTCTCCACTCACAACACCAAGCTTACTACATTTTTGCATCATCACCTCCAAACCACAGTATCTAAAAAAGCAAGTTATCACTGCTCACTCCAATACATGGAGCAAAGAATCCATGAGACCAGATGACATTCTGGTTTGTGTTCTTCATGTGCTGCAACAGTGAGCTACTGCACTAGCCACCAGATTCATCAATGGTCTAAGTATTGCTGTTGTCCACAATGAATAGAATACAGAGACCATTTCTCATCAACACAATTTAGGATAGGCGACATACAAATTGAATTATACTCCTATAACTGCATTCAACATTTGTTTTAAGGCAATGGAAGCAGTATCCATGCATCACACACAAAAAGGACATAGGTGACTTCCAAACAGTACATCTGTCCCAGTTATCTGTTCTTATGGTTAGCTTGTGCATGCAAAAACTGTGTGAAATCCAGACTGTGAGCACAGACATATACAAGACTATGCACTCACCCTATCTTGCCTTAGCCAGGCATTTCAATGTAATCTAACATCTGTTCCCAATGAGAAACTAACCAAGGTGAATAGCACACTTTCTCTTAACAGCTGGATTGCAAATTGGATCACAGACCAACAATACTCAGTCAAAGTGGGAGACCTCACCTCAAGCAGCTGACCTGTCACCTGTGTGGTAACAGATGTGTCAGTGCTGTCTCCCCTCTTATTTGCCATATACATATCAAAAGTCCCAAAAGAAAGCAGAAGATGTGTGGCAAAAATCTTTTTGTCTAGCTTATCAGTGAGAGTGGTTTCTGGTCCAGAAATCATAGCTTATTGGCCGTTTGGGCAGTTTTTTCCATCTCTTTCAACTTTCTGGTTTAAAAGCTCACATCTGCACTTGTTTCCCACCTTTCCTGTAATTAGTCTAGTCCAGATACAGATTTTCTGTAGCCACGACTTTTTTCAAGCTTCTGAGCCCCCCAAGCCTTTCTGTGCTGGAAGGAAACCTTCTAGCTTGTCAGTGGGAGTGGTAAGCACTAGGTAGCCTATCTACCACAAGAGGAGTGGTTTCTGGCCCAGAAATTGTAGTTTATTGTCCGTTTGGGCAGTTTTTCCATCTCTTTCAACTTTCTAGTTTAAAAGCTCATGTTTGCACTTTTCTCACCTTTCCTGAAACTAGTCTAGTAAAGATACAGATTTGCTGTATCCAGGACTGTTTGTAAGCTTCTGAGTGGTGCCAAAGTCTGCTCTTCTATTTTTTTCTTAGATCTGCTAGTTCTCGCCTCTCCTGCACTTTTGCTAACTTATTATTTTAGCACTCTAGCAGACGTCTTGTAGCAATAATTGTAGCACATAAAAGTGCTACCAGCACTAAATGTTCTACAAGGAAACAGCTCCAGTACTTATTATTAATGCCCACCCCTCCAGGCATGCCTAAAGGTCAGTTCCCTGTGCTTTCTCCTATTAACCTGGTGAACTTGGGCAACCTCAGGCAATGTAGCAAATGCCTCATGTACACTGACAGCCCTCTCCTCTTACCTCCCAACACTCAGACTTGCAAGAGATGCACTTATATATCCAGATTGGAAGCCATGCACTCTCCAGCCAAGACTGGAATAGCTGGTCAAGAGAAGAATGCCAACACTTGCACCACACCACATGGAACACATAGCCCTCCAAACACCAGCACTGTCTTCACATAAAAACACAAACTACGCACCCACCTTAGCTGAGGCTCTCAATAAAAATCTACAGAAACAGCAGAGACCTCCAAGGCAGAAACGCACTTGACCACTACAACACAACACTAATCATGAGACACATAACTCTCCTAAACAGTGTGCCACTCAACAAAAGCCCCTAAGGCAAAACAGCATGCCCAACACACTAGCCATATGTGACCCGATAGTTCGGCCCACTGATGTCCCACTCACTATGTTGAACAAGGAGAAAGTAACAGTCAGCTGACTGTCAGGTACTAGGATCCACCACATAACGCATGCACTAAGGTCCCTCAGAAAAAGGTACAAATATGACTCTGTCATTGTACATGTGGGTGTGGATGACCTAAGTTGTACCTCCCTGGATTACATGAAGAGAGACATGGAAGAGCTCTCGAATTATATAGCCCAGGTGGGTATGACCCTAGCCCTGAGCAGCATCCTACCATCACCCAGAATGATACCACAGTACAAGCAGAAAATGATTGATTTCAACAATTGGCTAAGTTTCTGGTGTCATTCTAAGGGGATCCAGTATCTGTCTGCCTGGGATGACATGACTGACAGACCTCAATGCTTTGCCACAGATGGCCTGCATCTGTCACCCCTGGGCTTCTGGATACTGGCCAAGGCTCTTGCCACCCCTATAGTGCCTTTTTTAGGCAGTGTTCCAAAGACCAAATTACCACCATAACAGCTACAAAGAAATGCAATCTGAGGGCCATGCTGCTTAATGCTAGAAGTCTAAATCTCAAAATGCACTTGCTCAAAGCACTCCTTAAAATGGAGAACATCGACATTTGTGCTGTAACAGAGACCTGGTTCAAGGCAGCAGAAAGTACCCCTGCACTACCAGGCTATAACTCATTTCACACCTTTCGGCCCCAGAACTTGGACCGGAGCTCCAAATGCGGTGGTGTTTCCATATTCCTAAAGGATGCGCACACTTCCAGACTGGTAGCCTAGCATAACACATCTGAGATACTTCAGGTGCAGCTAACATGGAGTAAAACAGTGATTAAGGTCATAGCCTGCTATAAGTCCCCAACCATGTCCCAAGACTCACATTCCATGTTCCTAAGCACCCTGGCGAATATTAGGGTCCAACCTAACACTGTCATACTGGGTGACTTCAACTACCCCTCCATTAACTGAGAAAACTACTCATGTACCAATACACTTGCACAATGCTTTCTGGAATTCGTTAACACCAGTGCCCTAGAACAGCTCATTCTTACCCCCACTAGAGGTAGCAACATCCTTGACCTGGTCATTACTAACATGGGCAACCATTGCTCTACACCAATAGTTAACTCTTCCCTGGTTAGATCCGACCACAAACTAATCTTCTTGGAGATCCACAGCCACCCCACAAAGGTAACCACCATGAAAAATGTCTCCAAAGCTAACTTTGGGCTCCTAAAATCAGAGGTGGCTAACTTCACGGCACCCATGCAAATGGAGAATAGTTGCATGACCGCCGACTCATACACCAATGCACTGTACTAACGCGTACACAAATGCATGGATCTTGCTATACCCAGTAGAACCAAGGTGCTCTCCTCAAAGAAAAGGAAGTCAATCTGGTGGTCTCCTGCCATAACCAAACTCTACAACAGAAGGAGGAAACTGATGTGGAATAAGGTGAAGTCCCAAGACTGGAAAATCTCCCTTATCAGCCTCAAGAAAAGGCTAAGATCCCTCATCAAATCCTCTAAATCTAGCTTTGAAAACAACTGCAGCAGATAGTAAAGACAACCACAAGGTCTTCTATAGTTATGTAAAGAATCTCCACGGCAATACCCAGATTTGCTTTGAGCTACTGCACAATGGTACCTCCTATACCGAGCCAACAGATATTGCCAATATACTGGCTGACAGATTCAGTGCCAGCTTTACCCCTCTCTCACCCCCCAAAGGACCAATCACAATACCAGTAGATTGCCAGGCACCTAGTATTACTGCTGCACAGGTTAAAACAGCACTATCCAAGGCCAAGGATACAGCTTCTGTGAACCTGACAATATCTTTGTCTGTGCTCTACATAAACTACAGAGTGAACTGACATCTCACCTGTGTGCCCTGTTCAATCATAGCCTCATGTCAGGCTTTGTCCCTACCAAATGGTGCACTGCTACAGTCATTCTTCTCCACAAGGGAGGAGTGACTACTGACCCCGGGAACTATCTCCCCATTAGCCTGATGAGTCTGATATGCAAAGCTATGGAATGCATCATCATGGACCTAATAAACAAGGATATAGTGAATCTCCAAACTCTGGATCCTACACAGTTTGGTTTTGTGAAGGGTATATCATAGAAAATGAAAAAAAAAACAGAGTACAGTCAGCAATGGAGTCAGATTAAAACGTCCACCAAACGAACTCAAATAAAGCCAGTCAGTATGCTGAACCATAAAACAGATAGTCCTTTTAATTAATGTACAAGATTTCATCCTGCCAATCATCATCATTCATCATCATCATCATCATCATCATTCGCCCATCATATTCGGGACGAAATCCTGTACATTTAGAAAAAGAATTATGTTTTATGGTTCAGCATACTGACTGGCTTTATTTGAGTTTGTTTGGTGGACATTTTAATCTGACTCCATTGCTGACTGTACATTTTTTTTTAATTTTTTGAGTTTTTGGAGTCTGTTTATAAGTTTATCTGTTTTTTGAAGGGTATATCATGCCTTCTCAACTTGGTCGACTTCTTTGAGTCAGTCGCCAGAGCTGTGGATGAAGGCAAGGTGGTTCATACAGCCTACCTTGATCTGGCCAAGGCCGTTGATACCATTTCCCATGCAGGAATCATAGAAAAACTAACTAAGCTAGGCATCAACCCCTATATCACTAGGTGGGTTGCAAACTGGCTCGCAGATAGAACCCACAATGTGAAAGTAGCTGACTCCAAGCCAAACTGTTGACCAGTCACAAGTGGAGACCCACACGGTTTGGTCCTGGGTCCTCTCCTGTTTGGTGTCTACTTCTCTGAAGTCCAAGCCAACACAAAGGGACTCTGGCTGACAAAGTTTGCAGATGATCAATTTGGGAGCTATTATTAACTCCCCAAGTGATATTGACATCCTACAGAAAGGCCTCAGTGAGACTGGTGACTGGTGTCAGTACCAGGGCCTTAATCTCAATACCAAAAAATGTGTCATCATCCCCCTTGGAAAAAACCCAGTTCCCTTGAATTATCATATCGATGGTAGTCCACTAAACACAGAAGGCATTATAAGAGACCTTGGAACACAGGTTGACAGCAACCTCTCTTTTGACCACCACATTGCCACTGTGGTCAGAAAGTCCTTCTATGAGGCACATCTCATTACTAAGGGTTTTGCATCCAGAAAGAAAGAAGTTATTGTCTCCCTCTCCTCTTCCCTCATTAGGCCAATCATCTAGTACAATGCCCCATTTGTCATGTACCTCACTAGACACCTGCATCAACTGGAGAGGCTGCAAAAGTACC
The DNA here is from genome assembly GCF_019279795.1 of Protopterus annectens. Taxonomy (NCBI): domain Eukaryota; kingdom Metazoa; phylum Chordata; order Ceratodontiformes; family Protopteridae; genus Protopterus; species Protopterus annectens. The sequence goes on along the minus strand of NC_056734.1, from coordinate 640,605,261 downwards.
TCACAAAGAGGATCCTAGGCCTTAAACACTTGTCCTATATCCAACTATTCTCTGTCTCATATTGCCTACTTAGAGGAGATCTCTTTTTAACATACAAAGCCATGTCTGACCCAGCTCTGTTAGAAATGCTACATCTAAAGAAATCCCAATCCCTTCATACCACACACTCCAGAAACCTCAGCCTCATTATCACAATCAACAGAACATGCTGGAGGGACAGGTTCATAACCCGGAGACTGCCCATGGTATGGAATAGATTTCCCATACATGTCAAGTTGAGCATCTCACTGGCCCTCTTCAAGAGAAATCTTGATGTGTGGATGGGAAATAGAAAATTCACCCCGGGGATCACTCCAGTGGCTCTATATGACAGAGGCACTAGGAACTAAGGTCGGGTGGCAGAATGCCAGGCTAATTCTATGGGCTAGGCTTGTAAAGGCTCCAGGGCCATTAGCCTAGTACACACCTAGGAACCTAGGAACCTATAATGACTGCTGACAAAGCCATGGGTGTTATAATAACTGCACAGAAATGCATCACCATACGTGTTGTTAATATATGTTCCTGCTTATTTAAAAAAAAAAAAAAAAAACACCAGAGTACACTATAACTTAAAACACATGTCGACTGACAAATATGTGTACTGTTGGGAGGATGGCATCCTCTTTCCTACATCCAATTTGGGAAGGCATTACATCGACAAAAATGTTATCAATCCCCTATACTCATCCATCATCGGCCCTATTAATGTATATAATCCTCCTTTTGATAAGTATTGTCCCAGACACCTGCAGGAAGTTGACAGATATCAGACATCTCTGAGTATGAAAACATTAGAGAGTCTCCAACATGTCTCTTTTGTGGGCAGAAAGAAGTAGCTGTCAGTGTTTGCAGTATCTGATATATAGCTTTGTGCCAACATATTGAAACATTACATGGCTGTCTTTGGGCCAGATGAGATGAATATGCTGCACATCCTTAAGTCATATGAGAACAGAGCCACCTGTTCCAGGGACTTCATTGTACAGTATGACATACATAGGACATGCTGGGTAGACACATACATGTCACAAAGGTTGTCACTCATCTGCATTAAGATTCCAGTTGTATGTCATGCAGAGCACATCCATAAACCTGTTTGAGCACAGGCTGACAGACATGATGTGAGCATGTTATCTGCCATTGATCACTGCTGATTCTGTGCTGGACATGGGTGGTCCTTTCTGTAAGAAACATGGACATGCATTATACATGCCATTGCATGTCATATTGTGATGTATTGGCTACAGTTCTAAACACCATCAGGACAATACCCTTGTCACAGTCTATTAACGTCCAACCTATGGTGGTGTGCATGAAAAAAGCAAAATATTATACTTTATTACTAATGTGAACTTTGTCTGCAGTGCTCTCATACAATCCAGAGCACAGAATTCAATGGGTTGACTTTGGATATGCACACATAAGTTAGCACTAAACAATCCTGAAAAAGAGGGTTAAATATATTAATGAGACACATGTCATTGACTGACTTTGCAAGCCTTACAAAAGGATCAGTTAGAAAGTAGAGGAATTATTATACTAGCAATTTTCTAACTGGCTAAATAGAATATAAATGACAGTTACAATAATCATGACAACAGCACAGATAGACATATGAAATACATATTAAATGTAGATAGGCACCCTGTGCTTCAGACGCATACCTTTAGTATCCCTGAGGCCAAAGGAAAGAAAATAGGGATATGGTGCAGTCACCACTTGCACAGAGTGATTTGTGGGGGTGCAGAATTATTATGTTAGCAATTGTCTAACTGGCTAACTACAATATAACCAACAGTTACAATTATCAGGAAACGGCACAAATGGACATATGAAATACAGATTAAATGTAGGTAGTCACCCTGTGCATCAGACATATATCTTTAGTATCCCTGGAGCCAAAAGATAGACAACAGGGGTATGGCACAGTCATCATTTTCACAGGGTGTTTTTTGGGGGTGCAGGAGGCCTAGGCTGACACAAAAGGTAAGTGAGAGAGTGTGTGTGTGTGTGTGTGTGTGTGTGTGTGAGAGTCAGAAAGAGCAGCAGCCATCAGGGAACATGTAGATGTAGCGTGTGTATCAGTAAGTGCCCTCAATGTGACAATGGTGTGTGTGTGTCTCTGCATGAACACAGCTAAGATCATTGCTAGCCTGTGTGTATGTTGGACAGCTGTGAACCATGCATGGTAGAGCTGACCGTTCATCATCTCTACCCCCGAACACGAGAACTGGCTCTGCCAGGAGTCACACTGGCAGATCCACACCCAAGGTCTGAAAAACACTGGAAACATGAGTGACAGAGAATCACCGAAAATGATGAAGTTTGCATCACATGGGATCACCCAATACCAACAGTCCAAAAGACAGATGCTAGAATACCGGATATAGTGGTCCAAGAAAAGAAGACAAAAGTAGCATTGATCATTGAAATCACCACAGCTAGTGACAACAGTGTCTTGCATACATAGAGACACAAAGACATAAAATACCTTGATCTGCAGGCAGAAATGAGAGCCAAGTGGAAGAAAGATACCCAGACAGTTCCAGTAGTAGTAGGAGCAACTGGTCTGATAAAAAAGAATTTACAGTCGCATTTAGTTATGTTACCAATTCATGTAACACAGTACGAATTGCAGAAGGAGTCATTACTGGGCACATTGCGGGTGCTGCAAAGAGCACTTTTGGCTAACATCAAAGAGTGAAACAATACTAATTTCATGAACTTTAATCGTACTTTGACTTAGGAATGGGGTTCATTCCCATCATGGTATTAGAAACCCAAAATACTTGGAGAAATTAAAAAAGGCAGAATGGTCAGATGGTGTGCTAGTACCTGAGGGTATCCAATATCTGCTGGACATTCTACCTTCACTGGAAAGGTCATGACCATGACCCTATGGCCTGCTATGTTTAGGTGTGGACAGCACATTCTCTGATAGATCAGCAGATGTACTGCCACTACTGGAGGTTGATCGGGCATGACCCCATTGGCTCTCAGCAGATGTAGTTGCTGACCTACACCCACAAGGTCAACCTTCTCCTTCCAGCAGATGCTCCAGCACAGACAATGTGCATTCTGTGACAGATGCTCTGTTCTCCCTCATGTCACATCCCATTGATACATGTCATTGAATCAATCTGGTGCATCAACAACATGGTGGAGGCAGTTACAGATGTCAGACTGTGCCGCATCTAAAACCCTAAGCATTCTCCTGGTGTGACATTCTAAACATGCCAGTGCCTCCATTACAGCCTAAAACATATGTTGAGTAACACATGGAGACAAACCTGCACCACGTGGTATAGGGACAGCAGGCCCCTGATGAGCACCCCTCTCAATCTGCCTGTGTGGCAACTCACAAACAGTTTGGCTATGAACAGTGTCAACAGGCACTGAAGCTGTGGTAGCCACACTTCCCTGGTATATGTCCTCACCTTCAAATTGTCCAACATGTGTGGCCTCAGTGGACTAGGTATGTGTAGGCATACTGGCTGTGTCCAGGGATCTTGACTGGGGTGCTGGATGTCAACTTCTGTGTCAGATTCAGCCTCTGCCACTCCCGACTTTGCCTCATTTTGGCCACTATCATCATCAGGCTCTGATGAGACACTGACATCAGGTGGCGCAGGGGACACAGAACTACTGCCATGTTCACCTGTGATTAAAAAAAAAAAGACAACATTAATACCTGCACTATTATGCTGCACTTTACATTGCTGTCACCATTACAGACATTTTAAACCTGTCAACCACTTACAGTAAGAAGTGTGGCCAAAGCCATAAATAGTGGTTGTACAAAGGCTAAAGAATATGGGCAAATGTTATATAATATGCTCCTACAAGCATACAACTGATGGAATAACTGGTTTGGCTTCACTATGACATATCTGAATGATATGCAGTTTGAATGAGGGATCTGTGTCATTTTATTCAGTGCTTGTTATCATTAATGACGTCACAGTAATCTGACATTCAATTACCATGATCTGAAATACAGGCTCACAAGATGATTATGAAACCATGACATTCAGAAAAAAATTGCACCGTGGACATGTATACAAACAGTACTGGAATGCATACAGCAGGCCTGAGAGAACAGTACAGCAGATAAGTTGGAATATATGTATATACAGTGCAGGAAGAAACATAGTCTACTTACCTATTGCTGCAGCCCTTGCACGTTGAATCCCTGACAGTCCTTGGAAAAGTAAATGAAGACATAATGGCAACAGCACCACACATTTAATTGTACAACAGGGGTTAATAGTTTTACTCATCTATAGGTACACTCAAATACATGTTATCAGGAATGTGGCTAGCATACTTTAGATGAGCATAACACTGCATCTATCTAAAATACTCTGAAACAACACACATGTAGCTTAACACAACTATATACACTCAGGACAGAATGCAGAAATATTTTAATGATGTAACAATACATTGCTTGCAACCCCACATGTGATGCCAGAGTGGCACCCATATCCAGAAGATATTGGCACAAGGATGACTGGGAGATGTCCGGTGTGGAGATGTGTGCCACTGCCAGGAGTCCCTCTGTGGCAGTTAAAGGGCCTGAACACTGCAGCTATCTCACTTACATCCCACCAGTAAAGCAACCTGCCACACATTAAATCTATATACAGTATTACAGACTGACTGCAAATATATTCAATAATGGTCTAACACAGCCTACCTGGATGCTTCGCTTGAGTAGCAGAAGTGGCACCCACATCAAGGACATATTAGTTGTCAGACTGCTGGAAACTTCCTGAGTGGCAGTATTTGCCTGGAACTCTTCTGTGACACTGAGGGGTTCTTCTGCTGTGGGGCCATCACCAGTGACCTCGTGATCATGTGCCATTTCAGCTACAGGTCTCCTCACTGCATGTATCATGTCAGTAGTTCTGTGACTCACCTGCTCATAAGTGCTGCTCTCTCTGCCCTCAATGTTGAGATTTCTGGCAAGGTCTTCCCACAGTTCCACACACACAGCCATTCTTGACCTCCCTCTTGACAGCAAGATATCATGGAGTTGCCTGAGTGCATCTATGATCAGCTCATTTTCAGCCTCAGAGAATGGGGGTCTCCATCTCAGGGGCATATTGTTTACTAAAATACAAAATAATAACACATATAAGGATCACATAAGTACAGATCGTTATACAGATTATGCACTAAAGGAAGGCTCCCAATACTCAAATATGGAATACACTGGACAGATTCAACAATGTGTAGTAAATAGCAAGGGTGGTTACAAAAGTAAGTGTGTAAGAAGAACATTATATTATTGATTGTGCCCTAATAGATACATGACTATGTCCCCTACCCACCATAACATTTCACTTCAGTTTGTTCCATAGCAGGAATTCATCTCTTCCCCCATCCACATAACATAACAAATACCTGGGTCAGGAACAATGTTAAGCAAATAATGGGGAAATGTTAAAAGTACTACCAAAGGATCTTTCAGTGGAGCATGTGTACATAGTTAGCACACAGCATTAAACTTTATGCCTACCCCACAGCCTCTATATCTCTTGCATGTCTAATAAAGAGGCCCATGTAATGATTACATTTCTAATAAAGGCATACAGAATTACTTTGCATGTATTGTTATCCACATTCCAACACTGGCATTATTTAGATAACAAGATGAATACATAACTGCTGGAGTGCAATGCTCCTCTGTTGAAATATATTAAATACAAGGAAATGTGTTTCTCAGTTGCAACCATGTACAACTCTCACCAACATCAGTCTACCCAGCTACTCATTTGCCTTTTTCTAATGGAGTACAACAATAATGGATTGCATGTGTCCTACTCTGTGCTTCAGAGATGCTAATTACAGCATGCACAGGTGAATTAGATGCTAATCAACCAATCCTGTGGAGCTAATTCAAAAGATGTAAAAGCATTTGTGATGTCTCTGTTTCCTTTTTTTTTTGTGGCTTGAGAAAATACTGGAGTACAGATACAAAGCAGACACAAACAGATTGTTATTACCTGCTGCTTTTTGAATACATCAGTCTGTAATACAGGCTGAAGACACTGCTGCTGCTGGCAATAGCCATACACAGAGAACATGAAAAGTCTGCAGGTCACAAACACACTGGAGGAGCTGAGCGACCTCACTCAGTGTTTACTCACAGACAGAGAAGAGTGCAGGAAACCCTCCCACTGGAAAGTAAGGTATGTGTTTAAATGCTATTTCTAGTCATTGGGACATTTCAGAGAGCAGTAGGGGGCATGATTGGTATGTTACAGGCATCACCATCCATGATATTTAAAACATGACTGCATGGTATGTTACAACATGGCAAATGTACACATTATTTCTGAGTATATATTCAGAGGAATGCTACAATTGTATCATGTACTGTATTATCCTAAATTAATGTGTGCCTTACATTGGAGTCATATACACATAAAATCAAGAAATGGGGAACAGGACAGGGTCTACAATAACTATGAGGTATACATCTGTAACTGCCAAGGTATGTTGAACAGCATGTGTATCATCTGCCACGTGTGCTGGCAAACCTGCCACTTAACATGAATCCCATATGTGCTCCTCTCCCAAATGCTCAAGATGTGTGACCTGTGGGATATCTCACAGGCTCACATAGGGGTGGATGCCTTGGATCTTTTTGGAGACTAAATAACATATTCTCACATAATATCTTTGAACATTGTATAGGTAATATAGCAATAACCGACGACTTTGGTGTGGTATATTGAAATTTACTCACAGTTGGCGTGGTTTAATCATGAGGGTGAAGCCAGAGTGATTAAATAAAGCTAACCATGGATAAATTTCAATATACCACAACCACAGAGTTGGTTATTGCTATTATGCAATGACATTATTTAAGAAAAAAAAAACTTTTCTTAAATAATGTCTTTGTATAATGGCTTATTACTGTTCTTCCATGGCTGGTGGTATATGCTTCCTTGTGTTGATGCACTGCACATGCGCATGGGACCTGCATTCCCACACATACCCAGTACATCAGTGCAGGGGAAATTAAGATATGGAGAAAAGAAGATCTCCATTGCTCTGCTTTTCCTTTTTTTTTTTTTTTTTTTTTTTTTTTTTTTTTTTAAAAGTTTGGGAGGTTTAGGGTAGGAAAGAGACAGAATGGAGGAAATACAAGGGAAATCAGGTACGTGTCTTTAGTTTTAAACAACGTACCTGATTTCCCTTGTATTTTCTGCATGGTGTCTCTCTCGTATGTCTGGAGTCCGGACTAAAAATTTTGTTTTTATTTTTTTTGAAAAAAAGTTAAAATTAAAAAATATACAAACGGAAAAAAGTCCGGGCGACCGGACCTTTTTCCGTTGGTATATACAACAGGCTGGCCAATCAGTGTGCTCATTTTAGAATGTTAATGGCCAGTCATTGTATAATAGTAAATAATTGTTTTAACACATGCTCAGTACAACAATACTGGTCAGATGATTACTGAATGACCACGAAACACAGCATGTTAGGACAGTGTTGTGTACTGGATATCAAGAATCAGAACAGCCTTTATAAGGAGTAAGTGCAGTATTCTCCAAGTTAAACATTTAACTGTGTACATCTAACATGTACTACTTCAATATAAATACACATTCCCTGTTATGTGCTGAATAAGTGTTACTGCTTGCAAATACAATGGTGTATATCAGAACAACAGCTTTAACTCTGAATCTACATTTCATGTTGATCTGGACTGTATATGTATGTAGGCATATTCCCTGTCTACTAAAAATATGGACTGCATATATCATAAATTGAATTATGTTTCTGCATGTTATCACTTTTTTCCTCACATTTTGAGCCTGTATGAACCTTACAATGCATGCAGATGTAGTCACAGCTTATGTAACTTCTTCTGTGGTGCAAGGAGTTAAGTGTCACTTTTAATTGCACATGGTCAAGGGTTGAATACAAGTTTTGCCACATTTTTTTTAATGTTTCCTTGTAATAGCTGCCAATGCAATGTATTCTAGACAGTTATATCTTCTTTCTTGTTGTGGGGACAACTGTGAATAGCGAAGGTCCAGGGTTCTAATACTGTAGCATCCTGTCCTTTTTAATGGTATCCTTCTTCACATGATGCATTATAGTAGTTGACCTAGTATTTCCTATGTAATAATTATTGTGCTGATGGATTAGACAGTCATATCACCAGTTTGTGCAGTGTTTGTATAGATATATGCATTATTTCAGGTATTGTGCTTATGTAACTTCACTGAAACAAGTTGCCTGTGTTTACACGAAGCTAAACAATACGTACCATTTTCAAATGTTCCAGATTGCAACGTTATGCATTCTCAGTGTCTGTTATAACTGCAATTGGGAGGAAAACACATTGTACATTGGTGTTCATCCGTATTATAGAAAGTTGGAGGTCAGGGTCAAGTTTTGAGATTTTGTTCTCAAAGGTGGGGTGTGCAGGAGTCCAAAATATTTGTTTGACTCCTAGTAAATGATTATGGCTCTCAGCTGTTACAGGAGCACTATCATGGATCAGATTAAAATCAAATGCATGGAATAGTTTGGCCTGGGATTTGTCCACTGTCACCGGTATCAAAGTAGAAATCACTATGGAGACCTCGGGATAAGGCAGAGGGATACCCTAGAATGTTGGACTGATTAATGTAGGACTGATGGCACACCAGAGATATGTGAGTATCACTTACAGGCACTGCTTGAATGATGAAACAGATGCATATGTTTCTGATTGCTGATCTTAATGTGTTTATTTTTTTCCCACAGTAAATGTGGAAAGAACACTAAATGTGCGAGCCTATGAGGGAAGATGGAGAAGGTATGACAGATGCAAGTGGCATGTATGCTTCAAAACAGTACTGGTATTTCAGCATTAGGAGTAAATACAGCTTATTGTGTTAAACAGTTGCATCACTTTAAGTAGCCATTTGTCCATTTTAATGCAAAATTGTGCATGCATTAGTATGTTTAGTAAAACAACAGTCCACTATTACAGAGTAGATAAGGGATGTCATTTAGAAAAAAGTATACAGGACATGTTACAATTGGCATACATATTGCAGTGTAAATTATTATGTAAACATCAGGGACACCAAGAGCATACTGCAGATTGTTGTCATAATAACAGTGAACCTGTATCTATAAAAGTGTAAAAGGAAAGAGTGCTGGTATTACGCTGTATTCCAAATGAAAAGTACACTATTACATTAGTCACTGCTTGTGAGTTCCAATAACACACTCCCCAAATTTAAGGGCAGATCTTTACAATAATGTTTTAGCTTGTCATCAGTAAAACTGAATAGTGGTATGTACTCATAATGATAACAGTAAAAGTGCAGACCTTTATATTTGTTCCCCAGATAGCCCCTAGGGCTGATCTACCTGAGGGTCCAGGAAGGGCAGGAGCAGCAGGGGGGAGTGCCACCAGATGGGATTCCAGAAGTGCTGAGCCTTGGTACTGTAGCTGGTGGAGGGAGCATAGGCAGATCCCCAGGAATCAGTCTACCCCGCTGTGCAGTAGTAATAACATAAAGAAAAAGACAACAACAAAAATGCAATAAAAGATGAAACAAAATTAATCAAAGATTTTACAAAAAGAAAAAAATATAAACATTATAAAAAGGTTAATATTAATACAAACAGAATGATACATAATGAAATTTAACATAGACGATAAAAGTATACATAATAAAACATAAGAAATAATAAAAAATGATATAAGGTGAAATATTATAATAAGAAATAAATAATAATAAAAATAAGTAATACAGAAATAAAAAGAAGATATGGGGTGGAGTGAGAGAAAAAGTTGAAAGCATTAGCAATTTCACACATTATACAACAAGCTTTCAAAAATAACTTTATTCTCTTCTGTTACAGTTTACTTTAAACAATAACAACCACTAATAAATCCCTGTATTACTTGGACTACATGTACAGTGCTTACACATGACAGCAGGAAATTGCAGCCACACATCTGCAGGTCTGCACTTCAAATGTTATAATGATGACTAAATAACAGTACTCTATTTCTATTGATGAAAACCTAACACAATATTTTAATCATATGATTTTTATATTTATGGAGTGTGGTATTACAAGCCACATGCAGTGTATACTGTAATACTGTACTTTTACATTGGAATACAACATAATGTAAACTCTTTTTCATTTTACACTTTATAGATCTATGGTCACTGTTATCTGGGAGTGTGCAACTGCTGCTTTACATTTCAGTCCACACCTCTCGCCTTTTAGAGCAGGGTATAAGGACATATCATAAAATACTGGGTGTACAAGGACCCATAACTAAGAACATATTTCAAATGCTGCTATTCCATACTTGAATAGTTGCACAGGATTTGTGTTAACTAACTTTTTGACACTCATTTATTTATTGACTTCTATATAAAGTACTTGCTAGACCACCATGAATCCTACAATGACCAGAGCAAAGCAGTTATTCTTAAATCTAGGTTTTCAGCAGATAGAAGTGGTATTGAAAGGTACTGTACAGATGCGCATTTCCAAATTCATAAAAAAAGGATGATATAGCAAATAATCTATCTATAACTGTTAAGGCTGCAATAAGAGTGCTTTATATAATTATTCTTACTTACCACATGCTTGTCTCATCCTCTCCTGTCACCTTGCATGGGATCTCACATTCCAGGCCTTCCCTTTTGCAGAAAAAGGGAAAAGAAAAATCATTATGAATACCAGTGTTTAACATGGTCAACTTGAGTATTTTCAGGTAATACTTGTAAATCATAGTTACACATTACCGGGGTGTTTCTGGCAATCCCTGATCCACTGATCAAGGGTATCCCTCTTTCTCCTAAAGAGGTCATCATAGTGTTGATAACACTGTTCACGGGTGTGGGAGATACCAGTTGCACTGATAAGAGCCCTTGCCAAACTATCTCAGGCTTCTACTTTGCATTGGGTGCCAGTTTGCAGACCTTCACCTGCACCAGCCATTGCTACCCAAGTCAAACTTCAATGTATAAAGTGCAATTCCCAGTATTTCCCCTTTAAATACATTGGCTGACCACCAATAGCACTTACTGAGAGTGTGTACTGTCTGGATTTTGATACATTTGAAAATGGTGTGCAGTGCTTACTGTTGCACAAACTTATATTTGTGCAATGCTAAGCAACGTGCACTTTTTTCAAATATATTGGCAAAGACAATCAACCAATGCAATTCCATGCTTATTTCCTTACAGTACCAATTTATAGTTTGCATTTAGTGGATTAGAACCCAAGACCATCTGCACTCTAGTCCAACTCTTAACCCATGTCACCATAAGGGTTGCGACATCATTGATGTAGTTTTAGTAGTTATCGTGAAATCCAAGGTATGAGCATAGTGCAGTTCTACTTACCAGGTTTGTTAATGCACAGCATTGTGCAGTGATATGAACTGAAAGGATCCTGTTTCTATTTTTAGATGTCTAGGTCATGTCTGACACATGGGTGGTCCCGTTGCGCAAACCTGATAACCATCGGCAAGTGCCACTGTACGTTATTCAAACATGCAGGAAGATTAAAAATAAGAAAAAGGGAGACAAGATGGGATAACATTTCTGGTTTTTAGATAGTCATTTGGGATAGATAGATTTTCTTCTACGACTTCATACTCTTCCAATGGTGCATGAAGAAGGCAGAAAGTTGGTGCTTACATGGATTCATTGTCCATATTGTTCTGCAAGGTTTTGTGGCCAGTGCAACTGGGTTGCACCACAAGATCTCAGTTAGGAGTGATGTGCATCATGAACATCCATTATGCACTACCAGCAACACTTTGCGGCTGTGTAAATGGATATACTCCATGTAGGCTCTTCACAGAGCCTACATTGAGTTTATTGAATCCTGGGGATTGCCTTCTGCATTTGCATGCTGCTGGCAACATGAAATGGACTTTCATGGCTTAAGAAAAAAAAAATGAAAAATTTAGTTTAGGCTGCCTTATGTAGCCCAAACCAGCCTGGCAGCATTGTGCAGACATCTGCACCCTGTATAGTTCTCAGTGAAGGAAAATACACCTCTTACATAACTTTCTGTGTGGCACAAAGTGTAAGTGCAATGAGCTTAGGCAAAAAGCATAGTTGATGCATGGTTCAAATCTACTTAAATGATAATTTTACAGATGGAGGTCTGAATACATATTTAATCACATCTTGAGATATCATTCTGTTGTTTAACAAGCAAATCTTGTCACTATTGCTAACAATATATGAGCTTTGTCTGTCCAATTTTACATTATGTGTTATTAACTGCAAGTTTATAATGTTTCACAAAGTACATTTCTGGTCTTGTAATGAGATATGAAAAGGATGAATGTGTCACTTGAATGCACTTCTTGCTCTGCTTATTGCTACATATACCTATTGATTGCATTTGATTTACTGTCAGTTTTTCCATATTGTATTTTTTTTATTCTAATGCCTTTTTCAGTTGCTCTCCAGTCATCACCATGAAAATGTGGTTCAGTGTCTAAGGAAAAAAGTGAAAAAATAGTTAAGGTTGCTTATTTTGGGCAAACACAGCTAGCAGCATTGTGTGGCCAGCAACACTCTGGATAGTAAACACTGAAGAAAATATACCTGTCAGGAAACGTTCTTTGTGGTACGAGGTGTAACTGAAGTGAATTGAGAGAAATAAAGCAAAAAATGCATTGTTCATAGGTTAACAGGTGCGTACTAGGCTAATGGCCCTGGCCTTTACAAACCTAGCCCATAAAAGTGCCCTGGCATTGTGCCGCCCGTCATCCAAAAAAAGTTGGTAAAGGGCATCAAACAGATACCAAGAAAACAATGACGTCCTGAGCCAGAAACACACCATAGGCTTCACAAAGCAGGAAAATACACTTGTAGAGTTTGTAAAATTGTTTTAATCATAGAAAACCACCATATAAAATCAAACAAACCAGGTTAAGCACTTTCTTCCCCTGTACAACACTTACGGGACATCTTCAGAACCAAATACACATTCCCATATAATCAACCTGTTTATAAACCCAAAAAATCAATCAATCAATTAATCAATTAAATATTAAAATACATTAAATTGAACATTGGAATATATGTTTTCGACAAAATTCTATTTGATACATATGTTCACAATTGAATAATAATAAATACATTAACTAAATTGAGGAATTTATATATTGGAGAATTTATAAAATTAATGCCCTTTTCCTTAAAATGGGCACCAGGGACAAAGAATCATTTAAACCTGGTGCCTCCAAGGCATTTAATTTAATAACCCAATAGAATTCTCTCAGGTCCACTAGAAGTTCCCACCAACCCCCTCTGGGGTTGTGTGGTACAACTTCTAATATGCCAAATTTAAAAGTCGTGTCACTCTGGCAAACTCAGGTGTGTCTATAAAGTGCATTATTCGTGTTGTTCTTACTAATAGCATATAGATGCTCATAAATACGGGTCTTAAAATTCCTAGTGGCTTTACCCACATAGTAATTATCACATTTCTGACACACAGAAATGTATATTACACCTTTGGTGTTACAATTGCCCTTTTGTAAAAAAATGCCTCTATGATGTTTTTTAAGATGTACTATATCCTTATTTAAAATAAAAGTGCATTGGTTGCAATTTCCACATCTGGTCATTCCTTTTGTATCCAGGGTCTTATATAACCACCTGCTCCATTAGATTTTTGATTTTTTTTCCTGCTTTATAAATAAAATTTGGTGATTGACCCAAAAGTCTAGAAATGTCAACATTACCCTTAAAAATATTCCATTTCCTTTGTATAATTCCCCTAGTTGTTTTTTCACCAACCCCAAAGGTTATGGCCATACTTCTGTTATAAACACCATTCCTTGTAAAACTATTCACAGTTTTTTGTATTGTTTCACCACGACTTAACAAGGGTTTGTATTTATTTCCCCAGCCATCCTTTATTTCTTCTACTATATTGTCTAGAAGTTTATGGGGATATCCCCTCACTTCAAACATTTTCCTGATGTTAACTAGTTCTTCCATAAATGTCTCTCTAGTAGAACACATCCTACTGGCCCTAACCAACTGGCTCTTCCTTTTAGTATGAATTGGATGGGTACTCTGAAAATCCAAATAACTACTGGAAAATATTTCCTTCCTATGGATTTTTGAAACAGACGTTTGGCTTGTAACATCCTTAAATATAGTGACATACAAATAATCAGTACTGTTCTTAGAATGCATAGCTGTGAATTTAAAATAAGGACAGATCCTATTCATATCATTCATAAATTCTTTTAAATCAACAGAATCGTTCTTCCATAAAATAAATACATCATCCAAAAAATGGTTGTAGGTGTACCAATAGGGTTTATATATGCTAGTAAAAATATACTTATGTTCCCATGCGTAAAATACCATGTTGGCATATATGGGGGCGCATGTAGCACCCATTGCTACCCACTGTACTTATCTATAGAACTTACCTTCAAAGGTGAAAAAATTATTGGTTAGGGCATATTCCATAATGGCCATAAGGAAATTGACCATTGTGTCTGAAAAAGGGGTGAGCTCCCTAACAGCCTCATAAAAAAGTTCCAACCCTTCATTATGAGGGATAGAAGTAAATAAATCAACAATGCAAATGGTGGAAAAAAATAACATTGTTGTCATACCATTCACCTTTGAATTTGGACAAAAAAGTCCCACGAATCCTTAAGTAAGTAATCAATGGGTTCAACAAAATTCTTAAGTATTCTGTCCACAAATGAAATTAAAGTATGGGTAGAACTATTCTTGACTGAAATAATCACCCTAAATGGGGGTTGGCCAATACATTTGTGTACTTTGGGAATACCAAATGCCTTGGGCACTAGTGGATAGTCGGTGGTCAAAAAATTAAACAAATCTTCTGATATAACCCTCTGTAATAAAGAATCTTCCAAAAATAACTGTATTTTTCTGTGTGCTAAATTGACCTCATTTCTGGATGTTGTTTGGTATTTATCTGTGTCTGAAAACATAAGGGAAAGTTGGCCTATATAGTCAGTGGTGTTGAATAATACAAGCCCTCCCCCCTTGTCAGGCTTCATTATTCTAAGCATAGTGTTAGTTCTACGTTCAATAAAAAGAGTAGATTCATCCTTGGTTAAATTGAAATGTCTCACATTATTTAACTCTCTAAATTCTTTCTGAATCTCATTTTCACATGCTTTCTCAAAAACCAATATTAGGGGGTGCAGGGGTGGATTGTAACAATTTATCTTCTTTAATTTGATGTTACCATCATTAAATTGCTTATCTTGGTCTCTGAAGAGTACCTTAAAATTTAATTTTCTAGTGTAAAGTCTTAAATCAGTAATGGCATCCACTGTATCTACCTTAAAAGTAGGTATAAACTTAAAACCTTTTCCAAATAAGGAAAAGAAAACTTTATTCAAGTTTATTTCCATATAGTTGTAAATCTTAAATCCATCTAAAGTAGCACATTTACCTTTGATATAATAACATTTGAATCATTTCCTTCAAGACTTTCTGTCTGTGACTGGTGTTGTTCCTGTGTCCCCCCTGTAATTTCCTCTGATGTTGTTTCTTTCCATATGGCCACCTTCTAAAAAAGGTCTTTGCCAGTTTCTATTTTCTATCTGTTCAGACCTTATAAGAGGGGGATAGTTTGTCTCATAGTGTTCAGGTGTATTTTCATAGGTCTCATGTTCCAAACCAGTTGGTATGTTGTTTGGTGTTAAATTATGTAAATTATCACCATTTTCCAAGGTGTTAGTATGCCTCCCACCTTCGGTCTTAGGGTGTAGAAACCAATTAGGTAAAAGATATACTTGTTTTTTAGAATAATCATTTTGGTTCCTAAGTAATTTTTTATTTTTATGTTCCAAATTTACTTTAACATTGGCGTCAACTCTATCAAAAATCCTTTCATACTGAACAGAATTTAAATCAAACAATAAATCATTAGTGAGCATAACATTCATCTTATCTAATTCTTCCAACATTAATTTAATTCTTCTATTGTTGGTTTTCACTATGAACTCCATGAGTTCAAATCCAAAATGATGAAACAATGTCAGTAATTCTGAAACATCACAATTGCTAGCATCCATCCCATTAGGGAATTTGAGTAGTCTTAGTCCCTTGGTCACCTGCCTCTTCTTGAGGCTTTCTTGCAAAAATAAAATTGTCACATTGCAGTGCACGTACCTTAAATAAGGTATTCTCAAAATCCCTAATGGTGGTGTTGAATGACTTAAAGTTCTGTCCTGCTGCCTCATTTAGGTCCGGGGACGGGAAATAAAAATCTCTCATAATCCTCTCTTTGAAATTGTTGATGTTCGTACCAGCATTATTCCCACTGACTGTTTTATTAGATGGTCTTGGAATGCCCTCTTGTGGCATTTCAGAAAAATCACCTTGATTTACCAGTCTAAGAAAATGGCCAGCTAAATCTTTCTTACGTAGATCCTCCTGAGTTGAACAATTTAGCAGGTGGTTGGTAAAAATGTCCATTCTCTTGTTCAGGTCAGCCACCTGTTGTACTAAAGCCTCAATCACTGAGCCAAAATCATGGCTCCCTGTAGGCAGGTTTCCCTGTGGGCCATTGCCATTGATGGTGGAAACAGATTTACAACTAGCAGTACTCATCCCTATTTCTTCAATGGAACTGTTCATCATTTTGGGGGAAATATAGCAATAGCCGAAGGTGAAAAATATAAAATCTCAAGGTTGGTAGAAATAAAATAATATGATACCAAATCTCAACCGAGATCCACGGGAAATAAATCTCCTATAAACTGTGTCAGCCGTGTATTACTAGGCAGTCCAAACGGAAAAAAATGTCAACCAGTAATCCAACAAAAGTTGGTAAAGGACATCAAACAGATATCAAGAAAACAACAAACAGATGTCCTGAGCCAAAAACACACCATAAGCTCCACACAGCAGGAAAATACACTTGTAGAGTTTTGTAAAATCATTTTAATCATAGAAAACCACCATATAAAATCAAAAGAACTAGGTTAAGTGCTTTCTTCCCCTGTACAACACTTACGGGACATCTTCAGAACCAAATGCACATTACCATATAATCAACCTGTTCATAAACCAAATAAATCAATCAATTAATCAATTAAATATTAAAATACATTAAACTGAACATTGGAATATATGTTTTCGACAAAATTCTATATGATACAAATGTTCATAACTGAATAACAATAAATACATTAAATAAATTGAGGAATTTATAAATTGGAGAATTTATAAAATGAATGCCTTTTTCCTTAAAATGAGCACCAGGGACAAAGAATCATTTAAACCTGGTGCCTCCAAGGCATTTAATTTAATAATCCAATAGATATCTCTCAGGTCCACTAGAAGTTCCCACCAACCCCCTCTGGGGTTGTGTGGTACAACTTCTAATATGCCAAATTTAAAAGTCGTGTCACCCTGGCAAACTAAGGTGTGTCTATAAAGTGCATTATTTGTGTTGTTCTTACTAAAAGCATATAAATGATCATAAATACGGGTCTTAAAATTCCTAGTGGATTTATCCACATAGTAATTGATTTACCCACATAGTAATTATCACATTTCTGACACACAGAAATATATATTACACCTTTGGTGTTACAATTGCTCTTTTGTAAAAAAATGCCTCTATGATGGCCTTTAAGATGTACTATATCCTTATTTAAAATAAAAGTGCATTGGTTGCAATTTTCACATCTGGTCATTCCTTTTGTATCCAGGGGTCTTGGTATAACCACCTGCTCCATTAGATTTTTGAAATTTTTTCCTGCTTTATAAATAAAATTTGGCGATTGACCCAAAAGTCTAAAAATGTCAACATTACCCTTAGACATATTCCAATTCCTTTGTATAATTCCGCTAAGTGTTTTTTCACCAACCCTAAAAGTTATGACCATACTTGTGTTATAAACACCATTCCTTGTAAAACTATTCACAGTTTTTTTGTATTGTTTCACCATAATTTAACAAGGGTTTGTATTTAGTTCCCCAGCCATCCTCTATTTCTTCTACTATATTGTCTAGACGTTTATGGGGATATCCCCTCACTTCAAACATTTTCCTGATGTTAACTAGTTCTTCCATAAATGTCTCTCTAGTGGAATACATCCTACCAGCCCTAACTAGCTGGCTGTTAAATATGTTCCTTTTAGTATGAATTGGATGGGTACTCTGAAAATCCAAATAACTACTGGAAAATGTTTCCTTCCTATGGATTTTTGAAACAAACTTTTGGCTTGTAACATCCTTAAATATAGTGACGTTCAAATAATCAATACCGTTCTTAGAATGCTTAGCTGTGAATTTAAAATAAGAACAGATCGTATTAATATAATTCATAAATTCTTTTAAATCAACATAATCGTTCTTCCATAAAATACATACACCATCCAAAAAACAGTTGTAGGTGTACCACTAGGGTTTAAATATGCTAGTAAAAATATACTTCTTTTCCCATGCGTAAAGTACCATGTTGGCATATATGGGGGTGCATGCTGTACCCATTGCTACCCCCTGTACTTGTATATAGAACTCACCTTCAAAGGGGAAAAAAATTATTGGTTAGGACATATTCCATGACAGCCATAAGGAAATTGACCATTGTGTCTGAAAAAGGGGTGAACTCCCTAACAGCCTCATAAAAAAGTTCCAACCCTTCATTATGAGGAATAGAAGTAAATAAATCAACAATGCCAATGGTGGAAAAAATAACATTGTTGTCATACCATTCACCTTTGAATTTGGACAAAAAGTCCCACGAATCCTTAAGTAAGTAATCAATGAGTTCAACAAAATTCTTAAGTATTCTGTCCACAAATGTACTTAAAGTATGGGTAGAACTATTCTTGGCTGAAATAATCACCCTAAATGGGGGTTGGTCAATGCATTTGTGTACTTTGGGAATACTAAAGGCCTTGGGCACTAATGGATAGTCGGTGGTCAAAAAATTAAACAAATCTTCTGATATAACCCTCTGTAATAAAGAATCTTCCAAAAATAACTGTATTTTTCTGTGTGCTAAATTAACCTCATTTCTGGATGTCGTTTGGTATTTATCTGTGTCTGAAAACATAAGGGTAAGTTTGTCTATATAGTCAGTGGTGTTGAATAATACAAGCCCTCCCCCTTGTCAGGCTTCATTATTCTAAGCATAGTGTTAGATCTACATTCATTAAAAAGAGTGGATTTGTCCTTGGTTAAATTGAAATGTCTTACATTATTTAACTCTCTAAATTCTTTCTGAATCTCATTTTCACATGCGTTCTCAAAAGCTGAAATTAGGGGGTACAGGGGTGGATTGTAACAACTTCTCTTCTTTAATATGATGTTACCATCATTAAATTGCTTATCTTGGTCTCTGAAGAGTACCTTAAATTTAATTGTCTAGTGTAAAGTCTTAATTCAGTAATGACATCTACTGTATCTACCTTAAGGAAAAGAAAACTTTATTCAAGTTTATTTTCGTATAGTTGTAAATCTTAAATCCATCTAAAGTAGCACATTTACCTTCGTATTTAAAAGCATTGGAATAATTTCCCTCAAGACTTTCTATCTGTGACTGTTGTTGTTCCTGTATCTCCCCCTGTAATTCCCTCTGATGTTGTTTCTTTGCATATGGCCACCTTCTAAAAAGGCCTTTGCTGGTTTCTATTTTCTATCCATTCAGACCTTTTAAGAGGGGGATAATTTGTCTCAAAGTGTTCAAGTGTATTTTTATAGGTCTCATGTTTCAAACCAGTTGGTATGTCATTTGTTGTTAAATTATTTAAATTATCACTATTTTCCAAGGTGTTAGTACGTGTATAAACCAATTAGGTAAAAGATATACTTGTTTTTTAGAATAATCATTTTGGTCCCTAAGTAATTTTTTATTTTTACATTCCAAATTTACTTTAACATTGGTGTCAACCCTATCAAAAATCCTTTCATACTGAACAGAATTTAAATCAAACAATAAATCATTAGTGAGCATAACATTCATCTTATCTAATTCTTCCAACATTAACTTAATTCTTCTATTGCTGGTTTTCACTATGAACTCCATGAGTTCAAATCCAAAATGATCAAACAATGTCAGTAATTCTGAAACATCACAATTAGTAGCATCCATCCCATTAGGGAATTTGAATAGTCTTAGTCCCTTGGGCACCTACCTCTTCTTGAGGCTTTCTTGCAAAAATAAATTGTCACATTGCAGTGCATGTACCTTAAATAAGGTATTCTCAAAATCCCTCATGGTGGTGTTGAACAACTTAAAGTTCTGTCCTGCCACCTCATTTAGATCCGGGGATGGGAAATAAAGATCTCTCATAATCCTCCTTTTGAAATTGTTGACGTTCATACTAGTGTTATTCCCACTGACTGTTTTATTAGATGGTCTTGGAACGCCCTCTTTTGGCGTTTCAGAAAAATCACCTTGATTTATCAATCTAAGAGAATGGCTAGCCAAATCCTTCTTACGTAGATCCTCCTGAGCTGAATGATTCGGCAGGTGGTTGGTAAAAAAAGTCCATTCTCTTGTTCAGGTCAGCCACCTGTTGTACTAAAGCCTCAATCACTGAGCCGAAATTGTGGCTCCCTGTAGGCAGGTTTCCCTGTGGGCCGTTGCCATTGATGGTGGAAACAAATTTACAACTAGTAGTACTCATCCCTATTTCTTCAATGGAACTGTCCATCATTTTGGAGGAAATATAGCACTATCCAAAGGTGAAAAACATAAAATCTCAAGGTTGGTAGAAATAAAATAATACAATACCAAATCTCAGCTGAGATCCACGGGAAATAAATCTCCTATAAACTGTGTCAGCCGTGTATTACTATGCAGTTCAAATGGAAAAAAATGTGCCACCCGTCGTTAGTTCCCAGTGCCTCTATCAAGTAGAGCCACTGGAGTGATTCCCGGGATGAACTTTCTATTTCCCATCAACTCATCAAGATTTTTCTTGAAGAAGGCTATTGACATGCTCTGCTTGACATGTGTGGAATGTCTATTCCAGAGCATGGGTAGTCTCTGGGTTCCAGTCCTATGCAAAGATCACATTGGAATTATTCACAATATCTAATTTTTTTTTATTTGAATTTGCTCTCCACTTGGCAGCATGTAAACACGGTTCACTGCCTAAAGAAAAAAGTGAAACATTTAGTTTAAGTTGTAGGGAAAACATGCCTGGTGGCACTGTGGTCAGCAACACTCTGGATAGTAATCACTGAGGAAATTACAACTGCTAGGTAACTTTCTTTGTGGCACAAGGCGCAACTAAACTGAATTCTATAAATAAGGCACAAGAAGGATTGTTCAAATCCTGTTTAGACATCACATTGTAATTATTCACAATGTGTAATTTTCATTTATTTATTTTTATTTGCATTTTTCTTTTTGCTTGGCAGCACACTAACATTGTTCCCTACCTAAGGAAAAAGTAAAAACTTTAGTTTAGACTGCCTTATGTAGAGCAAACATGCTGCAGTGTATGTTTTCCTTAGCACTCTGCACAGCAAGTGGAAAATATTCACCTGCCATACCTATCTCTGTGGCACAGGGTGTAAGTACAGTCAGTTTAGGTAAATAACATGGCTAATTAAGGGTTTGAATCTAGTTAAGCAATGCTTTTACAAACAGTGCAAGAATCTCATTTCTTAAAACGTTGATTAGGACTGTAAAAATAAAAAAAATGATACTGTTAAACGTTTCTTGCAAGCAATGTATCAATAATGTTTGCACAAGTAAACTTTTCTTGTTATATGTCATCAATGTTTTACATATAACCTCAAGCTAATATATGTCCAGTTTATTAAACATGACAATGATGATATTTCATTTAAAAATCTCTTGCATGTGGATGACGGACTCAATAATTTTGCTATAATCATCATAATTAATCACATATCCTACGTATGTGTTTAGGACAGGTACATCAGTGATGTGCGTATATAACATATCCCAATCTGTATTATTCGGTTCATTTAACTGCATTTGTCTCTATAGCACTTTATTGTACAGAGCATGACAGATTAATGATTTAATAACTAAGTATAGCATAGCTTACAGTTGTCCATACATGTGCCACAAACATATTGCTGCTATTCCTCTTTGCATCTGTCTTGAGCTCTCTCATCAGCATAAGTTATCACTGTGCTTCAATTCTGTTATATAAATGTTGTGAAGTAGACATTGCTTTGTGAAATGATGAGCTAATGCTGACAAGTACAGATAGATTTCTGACTAATTTGAAGGGATCTTATGCTGCCATTATCTAAGTGCTACTGACTGTTTTTGTACAGTATTTGACGTGTACACATTGGCTGCAAATTGTTATAATCCCTCGTTATCCTTCTTCTGTCGTAAGCTACTTTGTCCCTGCCTCCATCTCACCCCATTTATATACCTTTTCCCTTGTGTATTGTTATTCTTCCACCTGACAGGTGTGCAATGTCTCCAAGAAAATTATTTGTGAAGACGTTCTTGTGAGCTGTGTATTATTTAGATGTGCAATGTATGGCATCAGGAAACAAATGTAAATACGGCTAAATTCAAGTACACAGCTTATAGCAATGGCTTGTGATTTTATTGCCTATGGTGTCATTACTTTGTTCTGTTTCACGCCACTGTGATTAGCTATGTTTAGTCAGTTTAATGTACATTTCAACAAACTAAAAAGTTGGATGTACAGACTACTGTGATCAAAAGAGTAATGATGAATGCACACATTCACATTTCCTGAAATCTGCTGTCAAATGTTAACAAAGAGAACTATGACTTCCTTACATGGTATGCTTATATAATAAGCATGTATAAATGTTTTTATTGCAATGCCCTAAGTGCTTGAATCCAGATGGATGACAAAATATTTCAGAATGTTTTGTCTTACTCCTGCAGCTGTAAATGTCGGCAACACTTTTCCTTAACAAATCATTATCCTGCTGCTATATGAATGTAACTGCTCACTATTGTGACATTAATGTTGTACTGTTCTTTGAATGAAAGGCTGCACAGAGCAGCACAGAGTACTGCTAACTCCCATTCTAAGTTCATTTCAAGATATGATCACATATGCCCTAAAATTTTATCATCAGCAACACAATTCAACATGGCAGTGCTGTACTCAAAGAATAGCATAAAAGAAAAATCAAATAATCATTGTTTTAGGCTGCAAAACAATTGTATGTCCATATTACTTTTGTCAACAGGTGATCTTGACTTTAGAATGATGTTGAATCAGTTAATTCAGTTGTTTAATGTATATCTGCTCTCTGTTTACACTTGCACTGTTGTGTTACAAGTTCAGTTAACCTGTTCTCACATAATCCATTACTGTTTTTCTGCAGTGCACTGTCCTATGTATGATTTGCATGTTTTTTTTTTTTTTTTTGCAATGCACGTAGTGCAAGTATAAAACAATACAAGTGTGGAATCATCCTGAAATGAAGTTGCAGGAAAACTTGATTTATAATGTGCCAGTGTACAACAGTGAATGTCGATAATATCCTATAAAGTGAACGTATATGAAGGACAGTGTCTAAATTTTAATAAGGAAAAGTATGTGATTCCATATGACAGACACAGTGATGTTTATTGTCCCGTGCACACATATGCATTTGTTGTACAACCTGTGATGCACAGTATCATAGGTTCCAAACAGTGGATTTCCAAAAGGATCAAATGGCCTATTTCACATGGTTAATATCAGTGCTCCTGTGCTTCTTGATACTAATGCTGCACATAGCTCTCAACCTCTTAGCACAAAAAGTCTGGACAAAGACAAACTAATGGGGGTACAAAGCCCCAAAAATATGGACAACTTTTAAAGATCGCACTTATAAACTTAGAACATTGCTAGAATAAAATGTCTTTTGTTTCCATGCATTCTCTGATATGAAGTCTGAAACTCAAATGGCTGTCATTATTTAGTGAATTCAATTCTCACTGATTTGCCACAAGAGTCCAGAAAATCACACATTTTATGAGGAACAGACCAAAAAATATCAGCCAAAAATCTGGACAGTTGAGATGTATGTCAATAGTATCTAGATTGTGTAGACAGGATGTTCGATGCCCAGCATGGGAGACTTGTATGTGTGTGAGAGAGCAGTCCTGTATCCATTTCTCCTGAGAAGAATGCATTTAACTCTTCACACAGCTCCCACTCTTTACTGCAACATTGTTTATGAAACACACTGATGAGGCCATCCTTAGGTCATACATCATATAACTAGATAGATACGAGGTTTGGTTCTCACTGTTGTGAGGTAGTGTGCATGTGTGCGAGGGGGTGTTTATAGTTAGGTGAGCATGTACTTAATCAACCTTTACTCTTGATAAGTATTTTAAACTGCTAGATGAGTCCGTCCCTAATCCTACTTTTCACAACTACAATGCCTTTGCAAGGGTGAAGTTAGTAGAGTAGGAACAGCATGCCTGAGTACAATTTTTTTAGATATTAAAGAAACCATGCCTTTTTTAGGCCATATATGTCCAGAACTATCTAAATTAATGCCTCCAGTAGGATTCTCACTGATTGAAAAAATATCTATTCTATGTTTATAGAGGGAAAGTGATGCAAAACGTTGTTAAATGGGGGGCATTTCCATTTTTCAAATGAAAGGTGGTTTGCGGGGAAGCAATCAGATGGCAAGATTATGAAATAATATTCTCTGGCCTCACCCCTGATGCAACACACAGATGAGGTCACACTTTCTAAAATTGACTGTCGCACATTAAAGGGCAGACTTCTCTACAATGTGAAAATAGATATGTAACATGTTCAAATACAGCAGTGCTTAACTTCTACAAGTATGTGTGTGACTGCAAATTAATTCAGGATTGGTTTACATACATTTGCAGTGGCAACCTTTACAATACCAGCTGGCTGTAACAATCATTTTACCAGACAAATCTCCTTGGCAACACACTGCTGATGTCATCCTTTCATAGGTGCTGTATGCCTGAACTGTAATCAGTATTCTCCTGTGGTGCTGCTTGCTGATAATGTGCTGTATAGATGGTGTAAGTGGATAGGTAGGTAGGTGGGTGGTTCTAGTCCATCTTTTCTGAAATATTGTCACTATGATTACTGTCATATACCACTGGTCAACTCACAACCAGCTTTATGTAGAATTCTACCTATCAATTGGATTTACAGTGGCACACTGTTACACCAGCAAATCCTAGCACTCCCAGGGAAAATCACATTCTGGCCACACAATGATTAAAATAACTGCAGTATCTCACAGTTGTGTGAATTCTCCTGTGTAGCATGACTTTGTGCATTGTGGTCAAATATCTATCTACGTGTGTGTGTGTGTGTGTGTGTGTGTGTGTGTGTGTGTGTGTGTGTGTGTGTGTGTTATTGTGCACGTCAACCACTTTTTAGCATAAACATCCAGTTGAAAAATGGTTGTGATGTCATCCATTGAAATGTGTGCTGCCCCAGTTTTACCTCAACAAGTTATGGGGGGTTGAGATTTATGCACTAATGTTTAGCTTGTGATCTTGGGTGGTGAGTTCAAATCCACCGATTACTGCCAGACTACATTGTGTAGTCTTTTTGTGACTGCAGATGTCACTAACACTGTTGCCAAAATCATCTGCTGTGTACACATAGATGGTGATTCCTCTTACAAAAAGCTATGCTAATTTCTCATAGGTTCATAGGTTCATAAGTAGGTACTAGGTTATTGGCCCTAGGGCCTATACAAGCCCAGCCAAAAAGGTACCCTGACTTTTGCCACCCAAGAAAATTATTTTCCTGTGCCACTGTCGAGCAGAGCCACAGAAGTGATCCCCAGGGTGAATTTCCTATTTCCCATCCAATCATCAAGATTTTTCTTGAAGACTGCTAATGAGGACCTTTGTTTGATATAGGTAGGTAGTTTATTCCAGAGTATGGGAAGTCTCTGGGACAGGAATCTATCCCTCTGGCATGTTCTGTTTATTGTGGTGACAAGGCTTAGGTCCCTAGAGCATGTAGCTCGGAGGGGTGGGATTTCTTTAAGTGGAGCATGTCCAACAGCTCTGGGTTTGACATAGCTTTGTATGCTAGGCAGAGATCACCTCTGAGTAGGTGATATGCGACGGATTAAAGCTGGAGTTTCTTGAGATGGTCTGTGTAGGGCATCTGTTTAGGCCGGTAATCCTCTTTGTGAGGTATTTCTGTGGCCTTTCCAGTTGTTGTAGATGTCTTGTGAGGTACATACCAAAAGGGTTGTTGTACTCTATAAGGAGTCTAATGAGTGATGAGTAGAGGGGAACAATGACCCATTTTTTTCCTGGATGAAAAACCTTTTGTGATGAGGTGTGCCACATAGAAGGATTTCCTGACTACTGTGGTGATGTGATTATCAAAGGAGAGACTACTGTCCACCTGTGTCCCAAGGTCTCTTATCACACTTTCGGTGTTAAGTAGACTACCGCCTATGTTGTAATTCATGGGTACAGAGTTTTTACTAAAGGGGATGACAATGCACTTTTTGGCATTGAGTTTGAGGCCATGGCTTTGACACCAGGCATCTGTCTCACTGAGGCTTTTTTGTAGGATGTCCACATTGTTAGGAGTTTCAATTATGGCTCCTAGTTTGTGGTCATCTGCGAACGTCATTAACCAAAGACCTTCTGTGTTAGCCTGTACTTCAGAGAAGTAGATACCAAACAGTAGAGGACCCAGGACTGAACCCTGCGGTACTCCACTTGTCACTGGTCTGAAGTCGGATTTGGAATCTGCTACTTTCACAGTGTGGGTTCTGTCAGTGAGCCAGTTGGCAACCCGTCATATGATGTAGGGATTTATACCTAGGTTGGTGAGTTTATCTATAATTCCAGAGTAGGGGATGGTGTTGAAACCCTTGACAAGATCTAGATAGGCTGTGTGAACCACCTTACCCTTGTCTATGGCTTTGTTGACTGCTTCAAAGAAGTCTATCAGGTTTAGGAGACATGATCTGCCTTTTACAAACCAGAACTGGGTGGGGTCCAGAGTCTGGAGATTACCAATGTCTTTGTTTATAAGCTCCATGATGATACATTGCATGGCCTTGCAGACCAGGCTCGTCAGGCTAATGGGGTGGTAGTTCCCGGGGTCAGTGGTGGCTCCCCCCTTGTGGAGTGGGATAACCGTCACTATGCACCATTCAACGGGCACAAAGCCTGAGGTGAGGCTATGATTGAACATGGTACTTAGGTGAGGTGCCAGTTCATTCTGTAGTTCATGTAGAACATAGCCTGGGATGTTGTCTGGTCCCATGGATGCTGTGTTCTTGGCTTTGGAGAATGTGGTTTTTATCTGTGCAGCCGTGATTACAGGAACTTTGCATTCTTCCTTTATAGAAATGGGCCCTTTACGGGGTGGGGGGGGGCAAAGTTAGCACTGAACCTATCTGCCAGGATGTTTGCAATATCAGTTGTGTCTGTATATTTAGTACCATTGTGCTGTAACTCAGAGCAGATCTGAATGTTGCCATTGAGATTTTTGACATAGCTATAGAATGCTTTGAGGGTGCCTTTAGAATCAGTTGTGATTTTGTTTTCCTAACTAGCTTTGGAGGATTTTATCAGGGATCGCAGCTTCTTACTGAGGCTGACCAGGGAGCTCCTCCACTCATGGGATTTTACTCTCTTTTGCAACAGTTTCTTCCTCCTGTTGTACAGTTTGTTTATGGCAGGGGTCCACCAGATTGGCTTCCTTTTTTTGGAGAGTAGAGTCTTGGTTCTGTTTGGGATAGCACGATCCATGCACTCGTGTAAATGCTTATAAAGTGCAATTGTCTAGGATTCAGTAGTCGAAACTGTATTGTCCATCTGCATGGGTGTCATGAAGTTCACCACTTCTGTCTTAAGAAGCATGAAGCTGGCTTTGGAGAATTTTTTACCATGGTTTCCTTAATGGGGGGTGGGGGCAGTATGTGGATATCTAGGGTGATTAGCGTATGATCGGATCGGACCAATGAGGTGTTGACTTCAGGTGTGGAACACCAGTCACTCATGTTGTTAATGACTAGAGCTAGGATATTGTTGCCCCTGGTGGGGGTGTGGATAAGTTGATCCAGGGCATTGGAGTTTATGAATTCCAGAAAGCATTGAGTGAAGGAGTTGGTACATAAGTAGTTTTCCCAGTTAATGGTGGGATAGTTGCAATCACCCATTATTAAGGTGTTTGTTTGAACCCTAATATTTTCCAGTACATCAATAAAAGAGGAGTGGGAATCCTGGGGCATGGTGGGGGGATCTGTAGCAAGCTACAATTTGGATTGCAGTTTTGCCCAGAGTTAGTTGCACTTGGATAACCTAGGATGCATTATGCATTAGCCTGGAGGTGTGGATATCCTTAATGAATATGGACACACCTCCACCTTTTGTGTTCCGGTCCAGGTTACTTGGCCAAAAAGTGTGGTATGAGTTATAGCCTGGTAGTGCAAGGGTGCTCTCTGGAGCCCTGAACCAGGTCTCAGTCCCTGCACAGATATCAATGTTCTCCATTTTAAAGAGTGCCTCAAGTGAGTGCATTTTGAGATTTAGACTTCTAGCATTGAGTAGCATCACCCTCAGTTTTTGCTTGCATGTTCCTGTTACGGTGGTGAATTTGTCATTTGAACCTTGCCTAAAAAAGGCACTATAGGGGCTGCAAAAACCTTAGCCAGTATCCAGAATCCCAGGGGTGACAGGTGCAGACCATCTCTGGCCAAAGCATCGTGGTCTGTCGACCATGTCATCCCAGGAAGACAGATACTGGATCCCTTTAGAATGACACCAGAATGTTAGCCAATTGTTGAAGTCAATCATTTTGTCCTTGTTCTGCTGTACCATTCTGGGTGATGGCAGAATGCTACTCATGGCTAGGGTCATACCTTCCTGGGCTACAAGATCGGAGAGCTCTTCCATGTCTCTTTTCATGTATTCCAGGGAGGTACGTCTCAGGTCGTTCACACCAACATGTACAATGACAGAGTCATATTTGTACTTCTTGTGGAGTGACCTGAGTGCGTGGGTTTTGTGGTGGATCCTGGCACCCAATAGGCACCTGACAGTAACCTTCTCCTTGTTTAGCCTAGTGAGTGGGACATCAGTGTGCCTGACTATAGAGTCACCTATGACTAGTGTGCTGGGTACGTTGTTTTGCCTTATTGGTTGTGGTTGAGTGGCACACTGAGTCTGCAGGCTATGTGTCATTTGGGTTGTGTTGGGGGGTGGAGGTTGCTTGCATTTCTGCTTTGGAGGTCTCTGTTGCTTGAGCAGATTATTATTGAGAGCCTCCATGAATGTTTTTGTGTTTCTATGTGTGGATTTTGGTGGTGTACATTTAGTGAGACTATGTGATGAGTGTGGTGTGGTGCAAGTGTTTACTGTCTCCTTTTGACTGTCAAGTTCAGTCTTGGTTGGAGAGAGCTTTACCTCCAGTTTGGCTAGATAAGTGCATCTCTCACAGGTTGTAGTGTTGGGTGGTAGGAAGAGAGGGTTGTCTGTGTACATGAGGCAATTTCTACATTGCCCCAAGATGCCCAGATTCATCAGATAGACAGGAGAGAACATTGGGAGCTGACCTTTGGACATGCCTGAATAAAAAACTATTTTCCTCTAGATAAGTGAGGAAAGTGAGCACAAGAGCTGTTTTTCTCTAAGCAAGTGAGGAAAGTAAGTACCAAAACTGTTTTCCTCTAGGAATGAGGAAGGTTGAGTGCTGTAGTAATTAGTAGCTTATTTAGTGCGTACAACAAGTTCTGAACAAGTGCTGATCACGAATAAGCAAATTCAAGTGCTAAAACTAAGAATCTGTATCTGGACTAAACTAGTTACAGGAAAGGGGGGAAACAAGTGCAAATGTGGGCTTTTAAATCAGAAAGTTGAGAGAGATGGAAAAACTACCCAAACTGTCAATAACTACAATTTCTGGGCCAGAACCACTCCTTATGTGTTAGATAGGTTACCTAGTGCTTACCACTCCCACTGATAAGCTAGAAGGATTCCCTCCAACACCGAAAGCTTGGGGAGCTCAAAAGGTTACATACAGTCCTGGATACAGCAAATCAGAATCTGGACTACACTAGTTACAGGAAAGGTAGGAAACAGGCTTAGATATACATATATTTGTTATATATATAGAAAAGTAACTACAACAGCAGTAAAACAATTCAAATGCAGTGCAAGCTAGCACACTTGAGTATGTAGCAATGTTAGACCAAACAGTTTAAAAAATGCAATTAAATTAAAAATGACTAAAAACAAGTGCAGAAGGAGTCTATTAGGTAGAATGAGGTAAAGAGATGGGACTGGGGGAGTGTCCCAGATCAAATCTAGAGTGGGGGTGGGCACCTGCAAAAGCCTCCAAATTTAAACAACAAGACAAGAAGTGAAGGTGGGTAGGAGAAAAACAACACCTTCAGCAGAGATCTGAAAAACTATACAGTGAAGCAAAAATAACAGTGCACAACTCTGAAGTCAGCCAGCAATGATATCAAATTAGTCAAACAACAATTAACAGTACACAACTCTGAAGTGCCAGAAAAATATAGTTAGCCTTGTATATCTCCAGATAGTTTGAAGAGCACTCTGTCATAACACATGAAGGCTCCAACAATGATATGCAGGCTGTTACTCACATAACAATGCTTTTATTCAGAATAATGATGACACAGGATTACATTTTTCTTACATTGCATATGTAGGAAGTGTTATCCTCTGGCACAAGAAACTGAGGTGACATTCTATATGTTATTGCTGACTAAATACAGCAATTTCAAGCATACATATCCCTTGAGCAATAACATGATATAGTCCCTTCATATCTGACATATCTTGAAATGTAATTGACACTTCTACCATGTTGCAGTCATCCTGTACAATATCATGTACCTTGTGTTGTCAAATGCTCATGAGTTCATCATCAACATTCAGTGCCTGTTAGCATTGTTTGGCCTTATACTGTAACACATGTAAAGCATCCGCCACAGTTATAATATGTCCATTTACAGGGGATGAGAACTCTGCCATCCCTTGTATCTCACAGAGGTTTTTTACAGCACTTACATCTGATGTAATAAGTCAGCTTTGTTTATATGCTTGTTGTTTGTTTGCTTGTTATTTCCCTGGAAGCTAATTCCACCTAATACGCAACTTCTCAGCGCTTCTGTGGATCACTAGTGATATCTGCATTGCTTACTGTACTTATTTCCTTGTTTCACTTGAAAGAAAGTTACTGTTTGTCGTTTTTGCATTTAGTTACTTGTAACACATTGCACTCAAGTTACCTGGCACTTGCTCACTAAAGCAATTATATAAGTCAGCACTAAAAATTAAAAGCACTATACCCTCACTCCCCACTGGCCCTTGTTTTCAATTAAGGATTTCCCAATATTATTCTAGCATGTCCAAAGGTCAGTTGTCAATCTCCTCTCCGGTCCAGCTGGTGAATCTGGGAATCTTGAGGCAATGTTATAACTGCCTCATGTACACAGACAACCCTCTCCTCCTCCCACATAACACAAATACTTGCGAGAGATGCAGCTATTTAGCCAAACTGGAGGCTGAGCTCTCTCAACTCAGGACTGGCAAGACCAGAGAGGAGGAGAAGGTAACTACACACACCACAAAACCAGCCTCACATAATGCTACCACTCCACTGAATCAAACACATAAACACACAAAGACATACTCGGAGGCTCTGAGTAAAAATTTACCTAAACAGCAGAGGCCTCCAAAGCAGAGACCCAAACAACTGCTACCTCAAGACACCCCACAAGCAACACATAAACCACAAAAGCAGTGTGCAAAGCAGTCACAGCCCTTAAGGCCAAATACAACATCAAACATACTTGTCATAGGTGACTCCATAGTCAGACACACTGACGTCCCACTCACCAGGCTGAACAAGGAGAGGGTCACAGTAAGCTGCCTATCGGGCGCTAGAATCCGCCACATAACACAAGCACTCAGGTCACTCCACGGCAAGTACAAATATGACACAGTCATTGTCCATGCTGGTGTGAACGACCTGAGACGTACCTCCCTGGACTACATGAAAAGAGACATAGAGGAGCTCTCTGATTATGTAGCCCAGGCAGGTATGACCCTAACCCTGAGCAGTATCCTTCCTTCACCAAGAATGATGCCACAATATAGAGACAAGATGATCAGCTTTAACAATTGGCTTAATGTCTGGTGTCATTCAAAGGGGATCCAGTGTCTGTCTGCCTGGGATGACATGCTTGACAAGCCACGCTGCTTCAGGGATGGCTTGCACCTGTCACCCCTGGGATTCCGGATATTGGCTAAGGCTCTTGCCACCCCCATAGTGCCTTTAGGCAAGGCTCAAATTCTAAACCTACCACCCTAGAAAACAAAAATGGGAAGAAATTGAGGGTAATGCTGCTCAATGCCAGAAGTCTAAATCTCAAAATGCATGCACTCGAGGCCCTTCTCAGTATGGAGAACATCGATGTCTGTGCTGTAACTGAAACCTGGTTCAAAGCTCCTGAGAGCACCCCGGCACTATTAGGTTTTACCTCATATCATGCGTTCCGGCCCCAAAACCCGGACCACACCACAAAAGGAGGGGCTGTATCCATATTCATAAAGGATACCCACACCTCCAGGTTGGTGGCAACGCACAAAGCTCGGAAACCATCCAGGTGCAACTAACCATAGGCAAAACTGCTCTACAAATTGTAGCATGCTACAGGCCACCCTCTCAAACTCAGGAACCCCACACAGCCTTCCTGAAGACACTGGAGGGTATAAATGTATCTCCAAACACCATCATATTGGGTGACTTCAACTACCCGAATATAGACTGGGAACATTACTCAAGCCCTAACTTTCTAGCCCAACGGTTCCTGGAGTTCATAAATTCAAATGCCATGGAACAGCTAGTCACTGTTCCCACGAGAGGAGAAAATATACTAGATCTCATTGTCACAAACATGGGGACAAAATGCTCCACACCGGAAGTATATCCCTCATTGGTGAGATCTGATCATAAACTAATCTCACTGGAAATCCACATCCCCCCACCCCAAACAAAAAGACCATAGTGAAGAACTTCTCTAAAGCAAACTTCACACTACTCAAGACTGGTGTGGTATCCTTCAAGGCCCCTGAGCCAGAGGAAACCACAACCCAAGCTGCGGAAGCCCTTACAAATGCCTTCTATGAACACCTCCAGGACTGCATGGATCAGGCAATCCCAAATAAAACCAAGACTCTTTCCACAAAGGGCAAACGTCCAGTCTGGTGGACCCCAGCCATTAACAAACTTTACAATAAGAGGAGAAAGCTATTACATGATAGAACAAAATCCATAAAATGGAAGTCACCCCTGATCATTATTAGTAAAAAATTACGAGCACTCATAAAATCAACTAAGGCCAATTTTGAGAGAAACATTGCCATGGATTCAAAGGACAATCATAAGGCCTTTTTCAGCTATGTTAGGAACCTGGGTGGAAACTCCCAGATATGCTCAGAATTAGTCCAAAATGATACAAAAATCACTGAACCCACAGACATTGCCAACATACTGGCAGACAGGTTCAGTGCAAACTTCACCCCCCTCTCCCCCCTAAAGGAGAGATAACTATCCCAGCCGAGTGTAGCCTCCCGGACATCTCAAATGCGCAGGTGAAAGCTGCTCTCTCTAAAGCTAAAAACACAGCATCAATGGGACCGGATGGTGTCCCCGGCTGTGTGCTACGAGCTAAATGAGGAATTAACCCGCACATAAGGCAGCTGTTTAATCTCAGCCTTACCACAGGATACGTGCCCAAGGAGTGGCGTGCAGCAACTGTGGTCCCACTCCACAAAGGCGCCTCACGGACCCTGGTAATTACGCCCCATAAGCTTAACAAGTCTAGTCTGCAAAGCTATGGAGAGGATCATAATGGAGCTCATAAACAAAGATATAGGGGACTTGCAGACATTGGACCCGACCCAGTTTGGCTTTGTCAAGGGAAGATCATGCCTTTTGAACTTGGTCGACTTCTTCGAAACAGTCACCAAGGCCATTGATGAGGGAAAGGCAGTCCATACAGCCTACCTTGACCTTGCAAAGGCTTTCGACACAATACCCCACTCGGGTATTGTAGACAAACTTACCAGCTTAAATGTAAACCCATATGTCACAAGATGGGTTGCAAACTGGCTTAAGGACAGAACCCACACGGTTAGAGTTGCTGGCGCTGTGTCAGACTCCAAGCCGGTCACAAGTGGTGTCCCACAGGGCTCGGTCCTTGGCCCCCTATTGTTTGGCATCTACTTCTCAGAAGTACAGGCCAGCATGGGAGGACTTTGGCTGACAAAGTTTGCAGACGACTGCAAACTGGGTGCCATAGTGGAAAGTGCATCGGACACGGATATCCTTCAGAAGGGACTCACGGAAACAGATAGCTGGTGCCAGAGCCATGGCCTGAAGTTAAACGCCAAAAATGTATAGTCATACCCTTCGGGAAAAACAAGGTAACCCCAAGCTACCATATAGGTGGCAATCCACTAAGCACAGAAGAGGTTATCAGGGACCTGGGGACCCAGGTTGACAGTGGCCTTTCTTTTGACACTCACATTGCTAAAGTGGTTAGAAAGACCTTCTACATTGCCCACCTGATCATGAAGGGATTCACATCCAGATCTAGTGAGGTCATTGTTCCCTGTACTCTTCACTTATCAGACCAATGATCGAGTACAATGCCCCATTCGGGATGTATCTCACCCGACATCTGCAGCAATTGGAGAGACTCCAAAAGTTCCTCACCAAAAGGATAAAGGGACTCCAAAATCTGTCATATGCTGCCAGATTGAAGAAACTCCAGCTCTACTCAGTCGCATATCGTCTGCTCAGAGGTGACATGTGCCTGACGTACAAGGCCATGTCCAACCCGGAATTAATGGACATGCTCCACCTCAAAAATCCAAATCCACCAAAACCACTAGAGCAAGCGACTTAAACCTTAGCACGGATATAAATAGGACGTGCTGGAGGGATAGATTTATCACTCAGAGACTCCCTATGCTGTGGAATAAAATCCCGGTCCATGTGAGGCAGAGCACCTCGCTGACTCTGTTCAAGAGAAATTTAGACCTGTGGATGGGAGATCGTAGGTTTACCCTGGGAATCATCTCTGTGTCACTGCTGGACAGAGGCACAACAAACTAATGGGCACAGTATTTTTTCATATAAGGGGTGGCGTAAGCCACAAAAATTTTGGCTAGGCTTATAAATGCCTTAGGGCAGATAGCCTAGTATAAACCTATGAACCTATGAACCTATGAATGTCACATTTTTTTTAAAGAGTTCCACTATGGCACTTGTTCTTCATCCACGTCATTAGTCGGTAGAGTCACATAGCTTGCTGTTCAATTCCTGAAAGGCAACATTATAAGAATGTACTGATGTTACATACACACCATTTATCTAGTTATTTTTATCCATTTTTATGTTGGACAATGATATGTGATCATAGCTTGTGATTCAGTTCTGGGACAAAGTGTCCTACACAATGGAAACAGCTTTCTTGGCAAAGAAGCATTGGAATCACATTGCACACTGTTGTGTGGACAGTAACATGTGTAGCACCTTTCCAGCATTTTGACTAAATATGATTGTTCATTTGATATCTGCAACTCCTTTCTTAATGCACACATTGAGTTCAGTTATTTGTGACATCCTCTATTGCTATCTGATGTGGCACATGTAGTGACTACAGAGGTATGGAAAAAGCCTAGAATAATAGGCAGGGGTTTGAATTTGATAACATCTGTCTGTCAGACAAAAGTATCAGACAGCAGTGGCTTACACACAGACAATATCTATGGCCCACTTTGAGGGCCAACTTTCTCAAGCTTTTTCCTACAAGGTAGGGCAGCTATGCCCATTATGATTTGTAAGTGCTGAAAGCCATTCAAGGGTGTTCTTCATGACATAACCAATATGAGTATTTCTGTGGTGCCCATGATTGTTATGCCTCTCTCTGTTATCTGTCCTGGCATATGTTCGAAAATGTCATTATGCAAATATTTTTCAGTCATTCATTCAGGCATTATCTATTCCAAAGACAATTATGCTGTACTGAACATCTTCCTCTGGACATTTCTTTAGTGCTATAATTGTTTTCATCACACTGTACAGCTTAATTACACATCAAGGATTCCATAAATGTTTCTTACTTTATGGCATGCTGCAAGACCATCAGAAACTATGACTGGTCCTCTGTTACATCACTTTCTTGTGTGCTGTTGCTGTTGAATTGCTGTTATGTTACTATTGCTTGCAGTATAAAGATGTCAGAGATGTTTGCAAATCAACACTGGAAAATTTGAATTGACATGTCATCTGATCTGTGTTCTCATTTGTCACTTATATATCTTTTGTGGTATTTGACTATCATTTAGCATTTACTTGAGTGTACAACACTTGCTTATCTATTATACATTAGTAGGTGATAAACCTCTTTCCTAAGGATGCCTCTGACATTTCTTTGCAAAAACATGTCCATTTCTGATGTACCTGAAATTACAGCTATAAGATCCATTTATTATTGTGTATATATGCTGAGGTGGAGAATACAACAGTGGTATTGGCATACATACATAAATTCCCTGTATGTGCATCTCATCTGCAACAACTGCAGTCTGTGCGCTCATCCCATAAATGATCGCCTGTACTTGCAAACTTTTATCTCACCTCAGCATTTTAAACACGTATATCACATTTTCACTCCCCTTTGTTACACTACAACTTTATATCCCTGTCACATCTTTTGCTAGCAGTCTATTTTTATTCATGTGCATAACTCTGATATTATCATTGATATTATCATTACATCAGTATAGTAGTATTTATATCAGAAATGCTTATTTGATACTTCTGCACATTTACCTGTGGTATATGAGTACACTCTACCCCTTTTCCCTTCCATATTAATTAATGATGCAATAGATAACATGCATTATTTCAAGGATTTCACTTCCCTTTCCTCTATATTCTTTCATTGTACTTGCCCTTAATATTTCTAGGCTACATTCCATGTTCGTATCTCAGCTTTGCTGATAGGAGACCCGTTTTGTTTACATTCCATGCTCATGCTTGCAAGCACCTTTCCATGGTTATGAAAACTATTGCTTGCCAAGAAAAGGTGATTGCAAAGTATAGGCATGACTAACAGCATGCATATTCAGTTAGCACCACTGCTCATCTCATTAACATGCTTACATCATGTAGGTTTGGGGGGGGGTCTATATTATCAAACTGCATGCTCAGAAGAGTGAATGCCAGATAATTGACCCCAAGTAAGCGAAAGCTTACAACAACGAAACTTCAGAACAGCGATTATTTTCCAATGGATAACAATCACTGTTCTGGAAAAAAAAAAAAAGTAAAACATTACTTAATGTGGGGAGTACCCCGCACACCCCGCTACTTAAATATACCAACTCCGAGATTGCACTACAGTGACAAAAAGGCAAAGTAGCGAAAGTGGCCAAACAAATTCTTTCCCAGGGAAAGAATTCGCTGATCAGCCACTTCGCTATTTTGCCTTTTCGCGCTTTACTGTTCGACAAAGATGCATTTGACAACCTGTGTCTATGACAGCGTAATAGGGAACCGATTTAGGGCAGCATGTACACAGTTGTTAAAACATCCCAGGGCCTATCTTGCATCACATTATAAAATTGTTACTTGTTTCTAATTGGTCACCCCCAGAATCAATGGAATTAGTTCATAATATACTAATTCTAAAGGAAAGAAAAACTGGAACAAAGACTGAACATTATAGAGCAAAGTTAATTCTAAACATTGATTATAGAATTATTGTTAGAACTATTATTAATAATAATTTCCTACAAAATGTAAACAATATAATCATTCTTATTCAGTTTTTGTCCTAACAAATCTATAATGGGGCAAATAAATATCTTCAGTTTGTAACACATTATGAAGAACATTATCCCCATATTACTAGACAAGTGGCCTTAGTTAAAACTGATGCATCAAAAGCATTCAACCTTATTAATAGTCTTATATGGACTATCCTGCAATATGACAATTTTGCTGATGATCTAATTATGTAAAGTTCAATAATAATGTGATATATTTAATGCCATCAGCAACTGGAATAAGACAAGGCTGCTGTATGTCCTCCTTCCTTTTTATACTACCTATTTATCCCTTACTAATTAAATTACAGACTTTTTAATGCTCTAAATAACTGACAATATTAATATAGATTTGACTATATATACTGATGCTATGTTATTAATTTCTAACAACTCTTATCAAGATATGTTAAATCTGAAAAGCATCTGCATTGGGTGCAAATCAGTATTAGGTTATATCATCAATTATGAAAAATCAGAAAGATTGCCCTTATATATCTTTTCTAGATATTAATCTAACAATCACTTGACAAATATGCCTATTGCTCATACATTTAATTTCCTTTGAAGTTAATATACAAAATATATTCATGAAATTCATTCAAATAGATATGAGCAGGATCATGACAAAGTTATTCATCAGTTCAAACTATTAAATAATACATTGTTATCACTAATGGGAACAGTGAACGGAGTTAAAATTATTATTTTATACAACTTACTTTTTCCATTGCAAAACCTAATTGCCCCACCAAATATTCATTGCTACAGTAAACCTGAAAGACAGATTCAAACTGTTTTTATGATGAGGTGATTCACCCAGAATTCCATGGGACTTTACCTGTGCTTCCAAGCAACAATCAGGCTTGGACTATCCTGACCTCTAAGATATATAATAGTAAACTGTTTTGTCAGTATACTCTAGTATTCAGTAATGTACACTTCATGCAGAGCCTACACAGAGTTTATATGTTTGCTCGATGGTGTATGGCAGGCGGCAATGCACAATGCATATTAATAACGTGTGGCCACCTAAGTTAAATTTTGTGCCATTTAAGCGAACATGGATACAATTCTGTTTAAAGCAGAGTACCTGCAGTCTGCGGATTTGCACTGAATGGAACAATGACCACCAGATCTTCACAGATAGCTGTGAATCATATGTTAGTGCAACATTATCTCCACAAAGACCAATATAATGCAGGGAGTTTTAACCATAAATAGGGACATATTTGCCATAGATCTTGCATAGACATGTGGTAGAATGAAACTCAAACATACCTGACATACTCTTTGAGCAAGATATGTGGACAAAGGCATACATAATGGGGGGGGGGGCAAAGGCCTAAAGTAGGGACAGATTTTAATATTGCACTTCCAAATTCAGAAAATTGACAGAATAAATAAATTGTACATTAATATAAGCTTTGAGAAGAGCATGAAATTTGAAACTCAAATGTCAGTCATCAGTTTCTGACTTCACTTCACAATGACATGCCAATCATTTTCCAGAAAACAAAAATTGTATGAAGAAAAGATCACAAATATGTGACAAAAAATGAACATTCGGCACAAATCAGGACAGATGAGAGGGATGCACTCAAATGTATGTAATAGTGAGTCACATCAGTCCAGAGATCATCCCAGTAATATGGCAGAAAGCCAAAATTTGATAAGAAAAATGTCTGAACATCCTGGGAATATTTGGATAGCTGAGAGGTATGAATGTGAAGTATATGGTCCAAACACAGTACAGGACAGTGTACCTACAATACAGAGTATTGTGATATCCCATACCTGGCATTCTGTACTGAAGGTGTGTTAATGATCTGGAAGAGGATATGAACTGCCATGTAAAATGATCACTCAGGGGAGGTGTGTGTATTGAACAGGGATGCTCAGATGAATTGTAGGAATGAACGCAGGGAAAGCGAACAGGTGAAACTCCCTCATATACAGCAGAGGAAGGCATGTCAATGAAAGATGGTTGTAGCAGTAACATCAAGCACATATCTATATGGTACACTATGGACTGTACAGTGAAAATGTGTTGTCTGTGACTGTCACACAAGGTGACATAAAATGTACTAATGGGGAGGATATCTGTATGAGATAAGCATCCTTACATGAATAATGCAGAGGACATCTGTCAGGGATCTGACATACAATTGGTGTACGGTGCATATTGTGAAACTGTGCAAAATGATATGCCTGAATATGAGTGTACTCCCATCACAGGTCTCGAGCAAGGTGGCCACAGGTAAAGGATAATGGAAAACATTACAAGAACCAACTGCAATCATGGACAATATCAGAATAATACCACCACTAATCCCATGATGTGGACTGATAAGAGATGAGTCTGCACACACACACACACACACACACACACACACACACACACACACACACACACACACACACACACACACACACACACCCTTGAACATCTATTATGATGCATCCACACTCTATGAAGGTAAACATGCTCACTGTCCTGGCACTGTAATATTTGTGGAGGTGTTAGAAGGGACACTGCTATACCTGTATGCAACTATATATATACACACATATATATATATATATATATATATATATATATATATATATATATACATATAGAGAGAGCACCCAATCCACACTTTCATGAATGATATACATGCTGATAATGTTGTCAAATACCTATGTATGTAGTTTGTGCATAAGCATAACAGGTTGCACACATGCATCTGGTGTAACAACTTGATTGGTGTTCTGCACTATCAGACAGCCATGTATATTCCACAAAAAGAATAACTAGGTATGGCCAATGAGCTGTGTGACAGTGCACTATGACAAAGGTGGTACACTTCAGTTACACATCACTGGAAGATGTGTAGGGAGGTACATGAAGAAGGATGCATTGTACACAGTTATTGGTGTGATGAAGGTTGGGAACCATGAAGGTATTATGGCCTCTGTGTGCATGTCCTTCACATACCCAGTACTTGTATTACATTCAAAGAAGTAGTCAGCACTGTGACCACATGCTGATGGATGTACCACTTACAATCTACCCCAGGACATGGGTCACATAACTATTGGTCTGATTATAGGGTGTGATGTCCACATTATACTTGGGTGGACACGTTTCCTGATTCTAAACCCCCCCCCCCCACGTTTCTTGTCAATGCAGGTGTTGTAATGGCTGTGGCATCAATTTTTGGTATGTATTGATACTGTCTTTATTATACTAATATCACAATTTGAGCCAATGATTAGCCACAACCTGAAGTCCTTCAGGCACCTGTTTGGACACAGCAGGTGTATGTCATATGTGTTGTCCATCACTTAACTAATTGTCAGGAAAGGACCTAGCAGACACACTTGATGCACTGACCTGATTAATGGACCTGAGATATAGGTCACGTCACACATTTCAACATAGTGAGATGCTACGTATGTCATACACTGATCCACCCATTTGGTGATATAGCTGTTTATGGCACGTATGACAGTCTTTATTGAATACCTCAGTGTGGATTTGTGTCAAATGCCTTGACCTGGTCAAGTTTCACAAGAGATAGTGTTGTCATCATGCATGTCGTTGATGACCTCTTTGAGGACATCTATCAGATGTAACAGATGTGATGTAGCATTAACAACTCACACAGGTATTTTGCACATACCTGGAATATAACTAGTGTACATGTAGACATGGTATATGATAACATGTTGGTCTGCCTCACAGTTGAGGAGAGTCCGGGTTCCTCTATACATGCATGCATCAGGTGATGTCCCCCCAATTCAGGTGGATCCATGCCAATTTACACCCTTGTATAGGAACATAGGCCATGTGGAGGGTGTGTTGAACTGTGTATTCAACCATATCAGGAAGATGTATGTGCTGAGTTACACCATAGGTGATCTGTGATGTTGTCACAGCCCATTGATTCCATGTGATAGACCTGGATGAAGATAAGACAGTGCATACTGCCTATCACAATCTGGCCTAGAGTTTTGACACAATCCTTCGCAAAGGTATCATTGATAAAAACTCCAAGCTGGGGATTAACCCTTGCTACAGTTAATGGGTAACCAATTGGCTAACTGACAGAAGACATGTGAAAGCTGGAGAATCAACTTGTACCAGTAGAGCTATCACCACTGGTAAACCCCAGGGATCTGTGCTTGGCCTTTCACAATTTGAACTCTATTTTTTGACAAGTCTGGCTAAATATATAGTCTTTGGCTTACAACGTTTGCTGGTTCTCGCATATTGTGAGCAACTATTACGTCCACCAATAGTGGAAGAGCTAGCACACAGAAATGTATGGTGACAAAGGCACACAATCTAGAAATAAATGCAGAAATGTGTGTTTGTAATGTTGTCCATCTGAAAAGTGGAACTCACATGTAGATAGCAATCTGACCTTTGACCCCCAAGTGTCCACAGTGGTATTGAAAGCCTATGTCATGCACGTTGAAAGTTACACCATCATATTGAGATCTTAGGGTTGTACGATAGCACTGTAGTCAAACCTCATCACAACACTAATAGGTATAATGCAATCTTTCTCATGTATCTTACCAGACACATGCAGCAGCTGGAGAGACCACAGGGCTTTATCAGAAAGATAACACAGGGCCAATAAACCATGCCATGATGTATGTGGATAGATTAAAAGCCATGCCACTGCAATCTTTATTGTATAGGGTAAGGTGACTTCTGCCTGGCCTCCAGGCCAGTCTCTGACCCTGCCCTAGTGGGAGTACTGCATATCAAAAAATCTGATGTAGCTGATGGCATCAGCAGTGTTTACTGAAGGGAATATAACAGTGTCCCACATACTGGTGTAAAATATTCTCTGTAATGTCAAACAACAGCTCACACACACACACACACACACACACACACACACACACACACACACACACACACACACACACACACACACACACACACACACACACACACACACACACACACACACACACACACACGC
The DNA here is from genome assembly GCF_019279795.1 of Protopterus annectens. Lineage (NCBI taxonomy): Eukaryota > Metazoa > Chordata > Ceratodontiformes > Protopteridae > Protopterus > Protopterus annectens. Next base: position 640,562,368 of record NC_056734.1, on the reverse strand, counting down.
ACAGACACAGTTAACTGCAGTGAGAATAGAATCCCAACCAATCTAAATGCACAGACTACAAAACCCAATAATTTGTGCAAGTGCCACACTCAAGTCTGACTGGGAGTGTCTCAGACAGCACTTTATAGCTGATGACATCAGCAGTGTCTGTTGAGAATACGAGTGTCCCACATGCTGGTGTAAAATGCTTTTTGTAATGCCAAGTAACAGTTCACACACACCTAGTTGACTGCAGTGAGAAAAGAACCCCCTACCTATCTAATTAAACAGACTACTGTATGCAAGTGCCAGAGCACTAGTTTGACTTTTATAAGACTGCTGGTGAACTTATAGTAGATTACATCAACAGGCCATGTGGTAGACAGGATGTTGGATGGACTGTATGAAATAGACATTTAGGCATCTGCATGTATCAAAATACTGTCAATCCATGCCATGGGATACACACTTCTGCTCTTCTATGTAGACATACAAACACACACACAACCAACTGACTGCAGTGAAAAAAGGGCACATACCTATTTACACAAACTACAGAGCACACTACTTCACACAAGTGCCATGGCACAAGTCTGACTTTTACAAGATTACTGGTGAACTTATAGGAGATTATATCAGCAGGCCATGTGGGAGACAAGATTTTGCATGGGCTGCATGAAATGGATGTGTAGGCATCTGCAAGTATCAAAATTATGTCAATCCATGCCATTAGATCACTAATTGTAGGATAAACACTTCTGCTCTTCTGTCTACAGACACACACACACACACACACACACACACACACACACACACACACACACACACACACACACACACACACACACACAGATGATTGAAGTGAGAACAGAACCCCTACCTATCTACAGAACACAGTACATTATGTGAGCAACATCGCACAACTCTGTGAACTTATAGTAGATGACATCAGCAGGCCATGTGGGAGACAAAATGTTGGGAGACCAGCATAGGGTCATAGCTTCATACTTTCATAGGAGGCTACCAGACTAGTGGCCTTACAGTGTTTACAAGCCTAGCTGTGTAAAATCACAAGTACCTTTATTGAGCAGAGTTGGATGGTCATTGTTAGCAGAGGGATTTTGTGAACAGCACCAACTGACCCTGTCCATCAAGGACATAGGTGCCACCCCAGAGGTGACTTTACAGTCATCCAACCAGTAGTCAAGGTTGCACTTGAAAAGGATAATTTAGGAGCACTGATTCACACACAGCTGGTTCCTATTACAGACGAGTGTGAGTCTTTGGGGGATACATCTGGCTCACCAACATGTTCTGATTAGGTCACAGGCTAGGTTGAGAATCCTGTGCCAAATTATTTTTGACCCATTTGATTCATATATGTCCAGCATTTCCAGTAAGATGGGATCTGAGACTGCTTGGTAGGGTAGGCATGTCATCTCTTAGCAGCCTGCATGATACTGAGCACACTGACAGGTCTTTCAGTCTTTCCATGTATGTCATGTTTGAAGACTCTGGAGTCTCCCATGCACAACCCTGTGCTTTTCCAATTTCTGCAGTTGTCTGGTGAGGTACAGACAGAAGGGAGCATTGTACTTAATTAGTGTTCTGATAGTGTCTACTTTAGAACAGCGAACAATCAGATGATTGAATGCTGTTAGAGCAAACACAACATGTCAAACTAGCAAAATAGTGAACAGCCGGAACAGTGAATTTTTTCCCAGGGAAAGAAATCGCTGGGCCAGCCATCCGGGTTGTGCCATTTCCTCCACTGTAGCGCAATCTTGGAGTTCATATATTTAAGTAGGGGTGGGTGTGGGGGGTGCAGCCCCTCACTTTATTTAATGTTTAGTTTTTTTTTTTTTTTGGGGAACAGCAATTTTTTCCCCTGGGAAAAATCATTATTCTGGTTGTTCACTGTTTTGGATTTTAGACATTTAGAGGTCGATATAACAATGTTTGATAATCTGATCATTTGTTATTATAATATAGACCCTTCTGATATGGGTAGAGTACAGCAGAGGTATCATCACCCTGGTCTTGCATGTGATGTCCATATGTATGATGTGCGTAATGCAGAATATGCGTGTCACCACTATGGATACATAGCAAGGAAACTGTAGATGGATATCAACATGTGTTCCCAAGTCTCACAACACTGTGTTTCAGATTAGAGGGGTGGTATTCATATCATAATTAACAGGGGTACTTCATTTCAAAAGGGGACAATAAGCCATTGTATGCTTTATGGTTCAATCCTTGAGTTGGCACCAATCATTTATGTGTGGCAGCTCCTTCTGTAATATGTTACCATCATTGGTGGACTCTGTATTAGTGTATCCAGTTTCCAGTCATCTGCAAACTTGGTAAACCACAAGCCATCTGCCATTGCCTGAACTTCAGGGAAGTAGTTTGCAAGCACTTGAGGGCCCAGTACAGATCCTTGTGGTATTCTAATGGTAATTGGCTACTGGTGGAGGCACAGTCCCCAACTTTGAGAATGTGTGTTATGTCAGTGAACCAGGTGCCTATCCCTGTACTACTGTATGGCTTAATTCCCACGTGGGTGATTTTTACTATGGCACATAAATGGGGGATAGTGTCAAAGACCGTGGATAAGTCAACATATAGGTGGTATGTCCTGTTATCCCTCATCCAAGTCTGTGGGGGCAGTATCCAAGAAGGCTGCAAGTTTTTTTAGGCATATGGGTCAATAGTTGTACTTCTGCATATTACCAGATTGATGTGAATTGCACAGCACACCACATTTTTATTTTGCATTTTCTACTGTGGTTGATATATGTGTTGAAAAAGAACTGAGGCACCTGGGTTGCAGTGCTTGGAAGGTTGCCAACAGATGGATGTATTGTAAATATGTGACATAATGTTAGGTAGGGCACTCAGTTTGTAATTGTAATTTCATGTCATACAGAGGGAATGGACAGTAAACAGCAGTAATGTAGCATAATATGTACATTTCCATAGTGGGCCAGTAGCAGGTTTGTGCATGGTTAGCAAAGTGCACAAACATGTGAGATACATGTGAGATGCACATATTTGCACATAGCTAAGCAGTGCACAAAAATGAGCCACATTGTTAAAGTCTAACAGTTATTATTGAGACTATGAAATATACCTGCTGATTAACTGATCTCTGGCAGCATATTTTAATGCATTGATACATTCCTTGATGGAGCCAAATGATATTGGGTTCACATACAGGTGTTTCCAATATGTTTGAGTACATTTCTACTGTATCTAATACTTTTAAATATATGTAAATACATTGCCACCATTCCCTGTTCCTGCGTGTTGGTGTACAATGTGAACCTTCATATAAAAATGGCTTAAAGAGGTGAAATAGGTAGATAGGACAGTGGTGAAATGGGGAGCAAGCTGGGAGAAGGGCAAATGGAAAGCAGGGCAGGATGGAGATAGGAAATAACCATAGTTATCCATTTCTTTAACAGTATAAAGTGAACATATGTGGAAAATATTAACTGAATTTGGAATGTCACCTCCAGAGAGAGAGGGGTGACCACAACACAGTCATGTTATATAGCCAATTGGACTGAATCAAGTGTGCCAAGAAGACACATGTATGAAATGGAGAGATATGTATGAGACATACTTTTTTTGGGGGGGGGGGCAGGTGCCCATTTTTTTTTTTTTTTTTTTTTTTTTTTTTGCGGGGGAGAGAGAGAGGAATGCTGTGGAAGGGATGTAGAAATATCTAGGTCAGGTAAGTTGGAAAGCTGTAGATAGACAAGTCAAACAATACAAGAGACAGGGATGCTGATGGACACAAATAGTTCAGGGACACCATGATTGGGGTAAGAGTGGGGATATCCAGCACCCATGGTCATCAAGCTGGGTGACAGTGAGAATTGAGTCCTCACCCATTGGACTGTTGTCACTGTCGCTTCACTCTGACGCTGGTTGGAATGCTTGAATTCTCCTTCTCCCTCTCATGGTACTACATAAAATGAGGGAGAGCAGCCTCTTCAGCCAGCTTAGGCAAGCACCACCAATGTGGTGCACAAACTTATGCACCATCCCTGGAAAGACAAGTGATAAAATTACCACATCTGCTACTGTTCCCAGAGGGAATCACTGGACCAGCATGCAGGGCAGGAATACCTGAATGGGCAGGTAGTGCAGGGGCAGTAGAGGTGGTGCGTCTACATTGGCTCACAGATGTGCTGGGCAATGGTGCTTGAGCCAGTGGAGGGGAAGCAGGCAGATCCTGTGGGGCAGGCCTACCTCGCTGTGCTGTGGAGCATTTAGTGATGTGGTACACACTGATGACCTGGACACTTAATAAAATTAAAAAAAATAAGTAAATGTGTGTGCATATATATATATATAGATATATATATATATATATATATATATATATATATATATATATATATATATATATATATATATATATGTGTGTGTGTGTGTGTGTGTGTGTGTGTATAAAGTAACATAAAATTAAATACAAATGAAACAAACATAAAGATAAGGGTTAGGGTGAGAGGAAAAAAACAAAGATAAGATTAGTACCTTCATATGTGACACACAATGCATTAGTACAATTATATGACTCTATTATCTTAAGTTTTACTTTAAAGACTACCACCTCCTAACAGTTAGCTTTTACTTTTAAGACTACCAGCTCCTAGTAGATGTACATTATACTACAAATTGCAGCAATTACTCCTTGACAGGTGCATATATTGCATATAGGCATGTTCCAATTATACAGATTGCAGTTTACAGCAGGGCATTTGTGCCACTGGTATACAAATTTTAATTTGATTTAAATATAATTGAATAATTAACAGTATTGTATAGTTGGGAAGTGTGGCATTTGAACCCACAACCTCTAACTAAAGTCTAATATTGTACTCTTTGTCTGAGCTACAGACTAATGCATGCATACTTGCTTTTACAGTTGAGATACACATGCTCAATTTGTTATAACTATAAAATACCAAAAATATATCTTTAACTTTACATGCTACAATAACACTACACTTCTGCTGCATACATTCCACATGCTTCCCTCATCCTTGCAAACCTAGCCCCATGGGTTCATTTAATGACCACCCAGTCCCTGGTAGCTGTAGGAAAAACAGAAGAGAACAAAATATTGTTATGAATACCAGTCTTGTCTATATTCAGCATTTAAGTCTTTTAAGTACGCTCTGTAGATTATACTTGCACAGGTGTGGGATGTCCCCGTTCCTAAATTCTCCAATCCAAGCATCGGGGGTATTTCTTTACATGTTAGTGTATGTTTAGGGGAATTAATTCCTTTGAAAGATATGTTGCTGCACAAAGAAGCATTGTTTATGTTAAAATGTGCTACTTTATTTCCTAATGGATTGAATACAGATTTTAATTGGAAATATTTAATCAATTAGTTTTGTGTTAATTGTTTTATTGATGGGTGTTTGGATGTATATATATATATATATATATATATATATATATATATATATATATATATATATATATGTATGTGTGTGTGTGTGTGTGTGTGTGTGTGTGTGTGTGTGTGTGGGGGTGTTTGTGATGTGTATAATCCTTAAAGGCATTTGCTGAGGAGCTAGAGGTGAATACAACTTTTTTGGCATCTATAGCTGTTTTTGTGGTTTGCTTTTTCCTTGGTTTCTCCTTGGTTTTGTGGTTCTGTTGCATTTCTCTTCCTCCACTGCAGGTCATTGAAATGATGCCAACATTGGTCACCAGTGTGCACTGGATACATCCTGTGCTAAACTATCCCATGCTTTTGACTTATACTGGGAGCCATAATAGTTACTCTACACAAGCCTGGCATTGTGGTTCTTAACTAGAAGTCCAGTAAAAATCTTGGACTTCTGGACACCCCATCTCTGTGCCTTAAACCTGATACCTACTCCACAAATGCCTGCCATGTCTACTGTGGAACAAGAGCAGCAGAGAGTGATGGTTTTCCACCAATTCCAGATAATGTGTTTACTGGGAGCTTACATACTGCTTGAAACTGTTGCTCTCTGCTTACCATTGGGCAAGCAAGATGCTCAGCAGTGTGCACCTCTGGGCACAGAGTTTGTGCAATGGTAAGTAGCGCACCTGGACACTTAATAAAATTAAAAAAAATAAGTAAATGTGTGTGCATATATATATATATATATATATATATATATATATATATATAGATATATATATATATATATATATATATATATATGTGTGTGTGTGTGTGTGTGTGTGTGTGTGTGTATAAAGTAACATAAAATTAAATACAAATGAAACAAACATAAAGATAAGGGTTAGGGTGAGAGGAAAAAAACAAAGATAAGATTAGTACCTTCATATGTGACACACAATGCATTAGTACAATTATATGACTCTATTATCTTAAGTTTTACTTTAAAGACTACCACCTCCTAACAGTTAGCTTTTACTTTTAAGACTACCAGCTCCTAGTAGATGTACATTATACTACAAATTGCAGCAATTACTCCTTGACAGGTGCATATATTGCATATAGGCATGTTCCAATTATACAGATTGCAGTCTACAGCAGGGCATTTGTGCCACTGGTATACAAATTTTAATTTGATTTAAATATAATTGAATAATTAACAGTATTGTATAGTTGGGAAGTGTGGCATTTGAACCCACAACCTCTAACTAAAGTCTAATATTGTACTCTTTGTCTGAGCTACAGACTAATGCATGCATACTTGCTTTTACAGTTGAGATACACATGCTCAATTTGTTATAACTATAAAATACCAAAAAATATATCTTTAACTTTACATGCTACAATAACACTACACTTCTGCTGCATACATTCCACATGCTTCCCTCATCCTTGCAAACCTAGCCCCATGGGTTCATTTAATGACCACCCAGTCCCTGGTAGCTGTAGGAAAAACAGAAGAGAACAAAATATTGTTATGAATACCAGTCTTGTCTATATTCAGCATTTAAGTCTTTTAAGTACGCTCTGTAGATTATACTTGCACAGGTGTGGGATGTCCCCGTTCCTAAATTCTCCAATCCAAGCATCGGGGGTATTTCTTTACATGTTAGTGTATGTTTAGGGGAATTAATTCCTTTGAAAGATATGTTGCTGCACAAAGAAGCATTGTTTATGTTAAAATGTGCTACTTTATTTCCTAATGGATTGAATACAGATTTTAATTGGAAATATTTAATCAATTAGTTTTGTGTTAATTGTTTTATTGATGGGTGTTTGGATGTATATATATATATATATATATATATATATATATATATATATATGTATGTGTGTGTGTGTGTGTGTGTGTGTGTGTGTGGGTGTTTGTGATGTGTATAATCCTTAAAGGCATTTGCTGAGGAGCTAGAGGTGAATACAACTTTTTTGGCATCTATAGCTGTTTTTGTGGTTTGCTTTTTCCTTGGTTTCTCCTTGGTTTTGTGGTTCTGTTGCATTTCTCTTCCTCCACTGCAGGTCATTGAAATGATGCCAACATTGGTCACCAGTGTGCACTGGATACATCCTGTGCTAAACTATCCCATGCTTTTGACTTATACTGGGAGCCATAATAATTACTCTACACAAGCCTGGCATTGTGGTTCTTAACTAGAAGTCCAGTAAAAATCTTGGACTTCTGGACACCCCATCTCTGTGCCTTAAACCTGATACCTACTCCACAAATGCCTGCCATGTCTACTGTGGAACAAGAGCAGCAGAGAGTGATGGTTTTCCACCAATTCCAGATAATGTGTTTACTGGGAGCTTACATACTGCTTGAAACTGTTGCTCTCTGCTTACCATTGGGCAAGCAAGATGCTCAGCAGTGTGCACCTCTGGGCACAGAGTTTGTGCAATGGTAAGTAGCGCACAATAGTGCCATGCAGTTAGATATTACATAATTGCAGTTGCAATTTCAAAGTTATTGGATGTACAGGCAGTTGTGCATGTGTGTTAGGCAAATATGATGGGCATGCCACTCCAGATATCAGGAATATACTTACAGGAATATAGGACACAGTGTACCCACAGTCATACAGCTGATAATAAATGTGACAATACATAGATATATGCAGAAGTAACTGACACAATACTAGTGTGTCAGCCCTCACACATATATCAGATCCATTATGTCAAGTGTTATAAGTGAGAGTGACTATAATGGGAAGTGGAGCAACAGTAAAAGTATTTGTAATATGTGGTATTTGAACCTAGGGGCATTTGTATGGCAGTCCTGTACTTATACCTGTTGCCACAAAAAGACTGAGAAAAACAGTTGTCTGTCCTGCAATTCATTACTATAAACAGCAATGTCACAACAATAAAATAAAGCTTGCACACTGTGTATTAGAACTAGCAAAATATGTCATTTTCCTGTCCTTTTGGGGGGAGCAAAGGTGAGTTACTGTTATGACACAAACAAGGAGATAATTTTCCTTTTTGGAGGGGGGAGCAAAGGTGAGTTACTGTTATGGCACAAACAAGGAGAGAATTTTCCTTTTTGGAGGGGGGAGCAAAGGTGAGTTACTGTTGTGGCACAAACAAGGATATGTTGCTTTTTTTACTCTCCTTGTTTTTCATCCTGCCTTCACTGATGCTGAGAACCAGGTCATAGTAGATGCCTTTAGGCAACATGGTGCTTTTCTGTTGGAAAGGGGACAGAGAGATATGGCATGTAGGATGCAAATTTGGCAACAGATAGTTGCTGATCTGAATGTTGTAGGTGGCCACAACAGGACATACAAGCAGGTTAACCACAGGGCCACTGACATGATCACATCTGCATGGAGGAGAGCAGGTGCAGTGGGTCGTGACCAGGTGGTACTTGGGGAGGGCATGCTAGAGGACCACTGCTAACACACAATGAAGAGTTCATGGCCAATATCAGGGATCCAGACAGCTCACAAGAGAGTGTAGAACAACATGTCCTAGATGTGGGAACAACAGTGTCAGAGAAAGCAAGCACATCCCAGGAGGAGCTTCAAGGTAGGCTTTGATATTTACACAGCTGAATACTGTTGTATAGTAAAGCAAATGAAATTAATATGTTACTTCTGTGTTACATGTATTTTTTGGGGAGGAATTAAAGATTGCTACAGTTATTACCTTAGGTTTGAGTTGAGAACCACATTCTTGTTGAAAGTATACTTAATGGACATATACAAGTATTATCACATATTTTAATTTTAATTGTAATTATGTTGTCCTTTCCTCTTGCTTAACTTCTTCCAGGCCCATCTGGATTGCATAGGAGACTCTCATCTGCAGACTGTCTGTGTAGACTCCTTTCTGTGGTTGTATTTCAAAAGTTTGCGAATTCGCAGGAAAAAAACAGCATGGCATGTACATAGATTCTTTTGTAGCTTGTTGAATAGATCCACCATATTGGATTGGTTGATTATCATGGAATTCAGCTGCTTATGCTGTAATTAGCATGCCATGGTATTTACCTTGTTTGTGCAGGGGATGCGCACCTCTGTACAGGGCTTAAGAAATCTAAAACTGTTTGTGGCCATGTGTGCGTCACATTGTGACACACAGATAGTGAAAAATGACTGTGTAGGCTTTATTGAATCCCCACAACAGTTAATATGCAATACATGGATAATATAGTATATAACATTATTCAAAAAATATACTTAATTATCCAATAGTTGCAAATTTTATGCAGAGAATTTTCTTTATATTTACAAAGTATTGAATATTATAGTACACATGTGAGTCTAATTCAATGTGCAGATATTCCTTGGATTACACATAAAATTCAACACATCTTTCCAGTGGTCAAATATTTATTTCCACAATTCAGATATATTACTTTGGAGATTACATAAGGAAATCAGACTTTAATAATTAATTTATTACCTTGTTATATCTGAAATATCAAATGCTTTTAAACTGTAGACAGTACTCTAACAAAAATTCAAATTATTGCCAAAAGAAAACAAATTTCGATAATTAACTAAGCACTGAAAAAATTACTCGGCAAAATTCAATAAAACCTACACAGTCTCAATGTGCACACAGTAGCAAAGAGCAAACACTGTGACAATAATTACAGCATAAGCAGCTGAATTGCATGCTAATCAACCAATCTAACACAGTGTAGCTATTCAACAAGCTATAAAGTAGCCATGTAGATTCCATGTAGGCTTTCCATGTGAATTTGAAAACCTACTGGAATAGAGCCATGGAAAGGAGTCTACGTGGAAAAAATGTTAGGGGCTGCTGCTGCTTTAATTCATTTGTATCTGCATCATGCTGAAGCCTATGCTGCTGCTGCTGTGGCCAACAGACCTAGGCCAAGAAGAAGAGTTTTCAGGCCCCATTTAACTTTTCATAACCTGCATGATGTGGAAATTGTAGAGCACTACAGGGTGGATAAGGAGACACTACAGGAACTCTGCAATCTCTGTAGTCCTCAACACAGAGCCAGGGAGGAACCCATCCCAGTGGAGACAAAGGTATGGGTATCACATAGAATCTTAGCTACAGATATCCAGGAGCCTCCATTCATTCCTGAATGATATGGTCCTACATGCCAGTGACTACATACATTTCCCCTGTATTGCTGAGGAGAGGGCAAAAAGTATGCCAGAGCTCCACCATGTAGCAAACTACCCCGAAGTACTGGATGCCATAGACTACACACATATAGAAATAAAGATACCAAATGGTGATCAGAGATGGCTCGACATAAACAGAAAGGGCTAGCATTCTATTAACTGCCAAGTCATGTGTAATGCCAAGGGAATTGTTTTAAACACATGTGCTGGCAACCTTGGCAGTTGACACAACTCACATATCTGGCATACCTCCCAGCTGTACCAAATATTTACTAGGAGGGATATCCCTCAGGGTCATTTACTTGGGGATGCAAGTTATGCAGTGGAACCATGGCTGATGACATCTAACAGAAAAACACATGTAGCCACTGAAGAATGCCATAATGTGGCAAATTCTCAAACCAGAAACATCATACAGCATGTATTTGGGCTGCTGAAGTCACGCCTCTAGTATCTAGATAAATCTGTGGGAGCCCTGCAGTATAATCCATGGACATGTGCTATTACAGTAGGTGCCATGCTACACAACATCATCCTGAGAAAACAGCTGCAGTAGGAACAGCAAGAGGAATGAGCAGACATCCCACCACAAATGCCAAGGTCATTGCAACCAGAGGCAAATGAGGAGTCAGAGGAGGAACCAGCAGCTGCTGCTGGTGTAGGCAGATGTAGGTGTTCTCAATATGCCCTTATGTTTGCTAAAAGACAATGCATAGCACACTTACTCACCACCTAGTGGGTTAAAACCTTCCTCCTATACACATACATATAGTAACATTGATTCCAGGCAACTCTCACAACCTTTACCTCCCCATGTATTGGCTGTGGACTGCTTGCATCAGACAGCCCTGAACTAAAACTGTGGCCACTGCTGCATTTACAAGGTAAGTCTTGAACCTGAAGTGTATTGTGTAGTAATATGAATGAGTGGTATATGATTGTAAGCAAGTAAAAGGTGGGAGATATGTACAGAATTTACCTTAACAGGTGACAGCAGAGACATATTGCACTTAGATGTGTAGGCTGGATGCAACAAAGAGAGTAACAATAGCAACATATCCTTGTTTGTGCTAAAACAGAAATGCAGCTTTGCTCCCCACCTCAAATGATTAGACAAATGACACATTTAGCTAAGAAAGTATCTTTGAAATGCTAAAAGTGCTCTTAAATGACCAGACACTGAAGCATGTCTACAGATTTAATGTAGAATATTACATGTGAAGGTATTGCCAATCAAATATACCTGTGAAATGCCCTAACAAACTTGCCCATGCCATCAGTACACTTCTAACTAATGCATATATATAAAACAATAAATAGATTATTCATAATTACATGTGAGCATATGCAGTATGTAGCTGACAAAATGCAGACATACCTCCTCAAACTCAGTAATCCTCTGTGAAGCTGTATCACAAAGTAATTTCTTTTCTTCTGTGTTCACCACATAAACAAGTCTGCTCACCCTCAGTTTTCCCAGCTACATAGTTGCCTTTACTGGTGTATATTCAGTGGTGTCAAAGTGAAGTGTGAGCTAACTAAAATTGCTGAATCCAAAATCCTTGTTTCGATGTAACTGATGTAAACATAGTGCAGGCACTCTCTCACTGTTTATGTTTAATGGATTGCAACTGTGAATAATTACTGTTTAGGAGAAGGTAAACACAACAGCAATGCAGACTGCCCTACAGCCAGAGGGTGTGTCAGGTTAGACTTCCAAAGTGTGAGATGTACTTTTGTCAAGGATGGAAATGTAAGTGAGCAGCATACAATCCACAGGTTGTGTTCATTAACACAACCCTTCTGGACATGGGCAGCTATCACTAAATGCAGTCTTGGTTATTGTCTAAAACTTCTATGGTATTACATTGGTTAAGATGGCAAAGCTTAAAATGACCTCCAGGTTGCTAGCCTAGTAATCTCCTATGATTGTATAATCCTATAATCCAACCAACCCCTCATTTGTTAGCAAATGAATATGATATTATTACCATTTTATATCCTCCCATATTTTAAGGCAAATGATATAGAAAGGGTTACAGACTGCATGTCTCAGATTACTGGTCGTATAAGAGAAGAATGACCAACAAACAGAGAGAGGTAGCAGAGAACTGAATATTTGCAAGCAATGATCATAACTGGTTGTGTGATCACTCAGTGCACTACATCCAAAAATAATAAATGTACAAATAACAGTTGAAAAGTGTCATACTGTTGTAGATAATGTTGCAGTTAGTTTGTATGAGGAATGATTTCAGTTCCTTGCTGCAAAGCTGTTTGTGTGGCAAAGAGGAATAAGATACCATTACTATGTTCTAAAAGCTCAGTGGCTTGAGAGATCAAATCCAGACCTCTGAAGAAATACCTCATGTGTGCTAACATTGTGTAGTGTGTATCTCATACATTACTTTTCCTCATGTCAGCTACTTTCCCCTTGTTTTTCTTTTTTGGCTTTAATTTTTTATTACTTTTTTTTCTTTTTTGGGGCCATTGTTTGTGCAATATGGTGTTTAGCATAATCACAGGAATGAAAAAATAAATGGCAGGTTTGGCTGAGCTTATCTCATTGGTGCAAAGAGTGTTAGTACACAAACTGGAAAGCTGGACCACCCAGGAAGCAGACAGGACCCAGACAGCGAAAAATAAAAAATGGATACTTTCAATTAATTCTGTTGGGCACTGCACAAACCCACTAAGTGGTATTGCCTGGTGGTTAACACAGAGACCTTAAGAATAATTAATAAATTAGGAAATGTCATGTAATTAGTCCTGTGGCAGCAGGTGTAAGTTTAGGGCTGGAGTACAGATGTTCCTAGATTCTAGTAAAGTGCATGTACATTTTTTTTACTGTTGTGACATTGCAGTTTTTAGCAATGAACTAAAACATGAACAAGTGTTATTTGAACTGCCTTGTTGCAACAGGTGTTACGTATAGGACTGCAAGGCACATGGTCCTGGATTCTAATATAGGATATTCCATACAGTTTTACTGTTGTTCCATGTCTAATCATATTCAGTCTCAGTTATAACACTTTAAATAGTGGAGCTAATATTATATACATAATATATATATATATATATATATATATATATATATATATATATATATATATATACATATATATATATATATATATATATATATATATACGTATAGGTGTCTAGGACTTTTGATTGAATGATCAAAAGTCCGAGCCCCAAATGGCCGGGCATACTTATGTGAAAGGGGTTTTCACCGAAGAAGCACTTTTGTGTAAGTATGCCTGTTGCCGAGGCCGTACTACTGTGTGAATAAGGGAAAATTCCCTTTTTCCCACTGTAGTGCAGTCCCGGAGGGAGAATATTGAAGTGGCGGGTGGCATAGCCCCCCACATGGGGGGTGCAGGGGGGCGAAACCCATCTGCTAAAACGTTAATGTCGTTTTTTTTTTTTTTTAGGAACACGCTTTAACAAAAGTGCTTTTTTGGTAAAATTGCTTTTGTTAAAGTGTGTTCGGTGGTTATGGATTTGGATGTTTGATCATTCGGTCAAACGTCCTAGATCCATATATATATATATATATATATATATATATATATATATATATATATATATATATATATATATATATAGATGGGATGACACACGATTTTTGTGTGTCCATGTCATCCATGTGTACTACATCACTAAATGCTCCACAGCACAGCGATTTAGGCCAGCCCCATTGGATCAGCCTGACCATGCATCACCGTCAGCAACATCAATTCGCAACACATCTGGGAACCAACTTGGCAACACTGCTTCTGCTTCCCCTGCACTACTTTCACCCTCAGGTAGTCTTGCTCCAGAGGCTTGTCCAGAGATACCCTCCGGGGCAGTGGTGGAGGTGGTGTTTTTGTCACCTGCTGTGAGTTGCCAGGGATGGTGCATATGGTGGTGCAGTGGACCATTGTTGCATACCTATGGTGGCAGTACAGACTGCTCTCCCTCCTGTCATATACTAGAAGGAGGAGGAGGAGACATCAAGAACTCCAGACACATGCAGAGTAAGGTGACAGCGATGACAGTCCAGTGGGTGAAGACTTGTTTCACTGTCACCAAGCTTGATGGCCATTGGCCCAGGTTGTCCCCACCCTCATTCCAATCATGGTGTCCTCCAACCTTTTGTGTCCATCACTGTATCTGTCTCTTGTCTTATTTAAATCGTCTGTCTGCAACTGCTTCCTCACCTTTCCAACTTACCTGATCCGAATACCTATGTCCCTTCCCCAACATTCCTCTCTCTCGCTCTCTCTCTCAAATAAAAAATAAATGAGCACCTGTCCCACAAAATAAATGTCCAATATATACCTCTCCATTTTGCATGTGTCTTCTTGACACACTTAATTTGGTCCAATTGGCTATTTAACATGCTTGTGTTGTGGTCACCACTCTCTCTGGAGGTGACAGTCCAAATTCAGTGTATAGTCTGTACATATTTTCAGTCTACACTGTTAATGAAATGGATAGCTATAGTTCTTTCCTACTTCAGTCTGGCACATTCCTGTCCTGCTTTAATGGTACTGTTGTATTTTTTAAACTCAACTGTCTCAATAGTTGACTACCCATTATGTTAATTTGACTGTATATTTCCTTCCCTCTTGTCTTTCATTGGTCATTGTCAGTAAGCAAAAAATTATAATTTTGTGAAATCACTTCCCTTCAATTATTTAAATTTATTGGCCATCACACATTATTCAATACAGTCAGAATACTAAGTGCCCAACCCCTCCAATCTATCTTTCTCTTTTAAATTGAGTGGCTCTCCCCTTCAACTGCAAAAGTTTGAGTTATCCCATCTTTCATATCTAATTGCTTAGTACACACTGCAACTCTTTGTATATTAACCCATTTCCATTTTACCTTTAAAATCTTCAACATCTAGTCCAAAGACACCAAATACTGGAGCGCCCGTGTTCTGCTTCTCATTAATTGCTTAGTACGCACTGCAACTCTTTGTATATTAACCCATTTTCCATCTTACCTTTAAAGTCTTTATCAACTAGTCCATGGCCACCAAATATTGGAGAGCTCATGTTCTGCTTAAAAGTAATCATCTTTGGATTAGTGGTTCTGTTTTGCTCCTTGTGATATAAGGAGTATAGGAATATTATTTCCTGGAGACTGCTGATCATCAGAAAACCTGATAGTTGTTTCATAGGTGTTAGCTTGGAGTTTGCATTTATATTTTGCTCCTGGTGAGAGAAGGAGCAGAGGGCATTGATTTATGTTTCTGATTGGGCAGTTAATGTCTGTCTGGGACCTTCTTGATTGGCCTGAATGCTATTAAAGGCATCTACAAGGAAAAGACTATAACAAGCCTAAAGTCCCCTGCATAATCTGAGACAAGACTGTTGATCACCAAAGAGCCTTTGACCTGCTTTTGATCTTGGGATTGGTGCTACTGTTTTCATTCTGATGAGAGAAGAGGCAAAGTAGCATTGTATTCCAGCAGCATGAAGCATAGCCAAACAGTAGCCAATCAGGCAAATCCTCTCTTTTCATCATTTTTGACTAAGCTAATTATTTCTTTTAGTAAGTACTGCTTGATTCGCTACTGTCTAACCTAAATACAGAATATTTCCCTAAATACTTCATTCATAAATCATCAGGGTCTACTTTAGTAGTTTCCCCTCAAGTGTTTGTAAGTGCCTAGTATAAGCATAGGCACCTTGAGTTGACATTTTACTGTCAAAGCACTCATGAAATTTCAACAATACCCAGATGTGCACAAGGGAATTAGTTTGCAGTGACAAACACTGCCCCCAGAGTTGCAAACCAGATACTCCTAACATTACTTTACACTGCAACTGGTTAATCGATAAAAAAGGCCTGTTGCCATGGATATGAACTTTCCTACTATAAGAGCATCCTTCAGGCAATGTAGAAACTGGTTTACTGACAACCAACTAATTCTCAAACAGACTGAAAAGGTATGTGAGATACACAATGTCAGCGGAGGCAAAGCTTTCACATAAAACCACTCTGTATGTCAATCAGATTGAGATTAGTACACACACTCTGCATCTATCACACACAATTCAAAGCAGACACCTAGATCTACATATGGTGAGGCACTTAAATGTAGCATATATAAACCCAAAGACCTCCTTGATGAAGAATGCATGACAAATACCATCAGTGGGCTCTGAATGCACTCTTTCAAAGCAACACCTGCATCAACACATACAGCCATATTTCATGGGGTCTCTATTTCTAAACCCATAAAGTAAGCTACAATGCAATCCAACATTCTGAACATTGGGGAGTCCATTGTTAGTCAGACTGATGTCCGTCTCACCAAGCTGAGTAAGGATAAAATAATGGTCAGTTGCTCATCAGGGGCCAGGATCTGCCACATTACACATGTATTCAGGTCACTGGACCATAAGTACTAGTATGACACAGTTATGGTTGATGTGAGTGTAAATGACCTGAAACATACCTCTGTAGACTATATGAAGAAAGACATCATAGAGGTCTGGGAAAATATGTACCAGGTTTGTATGAGCCTAGCTCTGAGCAGCATTTTACCTTCTCCAAGGATGATGCCACAATACAAACAGAAGATGACTAAATTTAATGATTAGCTTAGTTTCTGGTGGCATTCTAAGGGCTGGAATATCAGTCAGAATGGAACAAGGTGGTCAACAGACCATGCTCTTTTGCTAGAGATGGTCTCCACCTTTCCCACTAGGCTTTTAAATATTAACTAAAACATTTCCTCCTCCATAGTGCCTGTTTTAGGGAATGCTAAACTGACAGTACTTCCAACTTAGCAAAACAAACTCTGGAAAATCTGAAGGTGTTACTGTCAATTCTAGTAGCCTAAAAAAGAAAATCCACTCCCTACAAACTCACCCCACCCTAGAGAATTCTGGTATCTGTGCAGTCACTGAGACATAAGGAGGAATTCAATAAAGCCTACATGGAGTGATCTTCCATGTAGTCATAGTGGCACAACCCCAAAATGGAAACCAGACAACGAGCGGTCCAATAAACAAAGCAGGGGGAGTGCAAGAACATGCGGACATGGAAGTGTCTGTGGAATGCAAATCACCTCATAAGCTGGTAAAACCCACAAAAATGAGAGTGATTTATGATCCAGTAAGCAGAAAGGCACCCATGTAGGTGCCATGTTGGTGTCAGAAATGTATACAGGAAAAAAAAAACATACAGAAATGCAAAATTTAAACAGGGGCTGTAAAAGCCCCAAAAAGAAGGTTGGGTATTGCACTGCAGGCATGCAAATTTCAAAAACTATGGCCAGTGAGTCCAAAAAGCAAAGCAAATCATTATATATATATATATATATATATATATATATATATATATATATATATATATATATATATATATATATATATATATATATATATATATATATATATATATATATATATATATATATATATATATATATATATATATATATATATATATATATATATATATATATATATATATATATATATATATATATATATATATATATATATATATATATATTGTTTTTTTTAATACATATATTACGTACATGGTGTTATACAAATAAAATATTAAAATGTTGAAATACTGATAATAACACATTTGCAGACATAATGCAGTATACTGCTTTGCATGCAGAATGTACAATGGCAGGTGTCAGTGTTTGCGAAGGAGGCAGGTCCTGGAGTAGTGAAGTATTCAGGGTATATTCAAGGAGCTGTATGCAAATGAGCTGGGGTTACTGAATAACAAAAAGGGCTACTGTGTCCACAGATGCAACCCATAGTAGGGCTAGAACCATGTAGATAGTTGTAGAACAGGTAGATGACATCAAAAAGGGGTGTGTCACTCTATGTTTAAGTGGGTTGTAGCTCAGTGGTATGTGTTATTGCTCAGCTAAGCACAGCTAAGCAGGGTGTGTGTGTGTGTGTGTGTGTGTGTGTGTGTGTGTGTGTGTGTGTGTGTGTGTGTGTGTGTGTGTGTGTCCTGTCCTGCTAAGCTGTGTTTAGCCCCAGGGAGTGTGTTTTAGCTGGTTTAAGCCTAGCTGAGTGTGCCCATGTATGGGGGTGTGTCCAGTCTGCTAAGTCATGTTCATACTAGCACCCCGGGTTTGCATGCCGTGCCGCAGTGCTTAGCAGTGAAAGAAATTAAAAAAATAAATAAATAATGGACATAGTCTAGGAAAGCCAGTCAAGTATAAATGACTGATAAGCCGTGTTCCACTGACATTGGGCCATTCAAAACCTTCAGTGATAAACCTGGCAGGTGGAATGTATCATAGCCAATCACACAGGCTGGATCTGCAGCACACCACTTAAAGTATGCCTACACCCTACAATCTGATTTTTCCCACATATTCTGCACCATTGGAGTATACACTTGGGAATTTTAACCAACAAAATGACAGGGGCTGCTGCTGCTCTGCTACATCTACATGCAAGAGGCTGAGGTCAGTGCTGATGCTGACAATAGGTGTAGACTGAGAAGGAAAAAAGTGTTCAGGCCCAGGGTAACCTTCCAATAGCTATATGTGCTGGAGATAGCAGAGCACCACAGGGTGGACAGGGACATACTACAAGAACTCATGAGCTCTGCCACCCTCAAATCAGACCCAGAGCCAACAGAGGGGAACCCATCCCAGTGGAAACAAAAGTATTTGTAGCCCTAAGAATTCTAGCTACAGGTACTTTTCAAAGACCTATTGGGAACATGATGGTTTCAAAGACCTACTGGGGACATGATGGGGGTCTCACAGGCATCAGCATCCAGGCTACTCCACCAGTTCCTCATTGTCATGCAAACACATGCCAGTGAGCACATATATTTACCCCATACCACTGAAGAGATGGCCAGCAATATGCATCTCTTCCACCTTGTAGCACACTACCCTGAGGTACTGGGTGCCATAGACTGTACTCATGTGCACATCAAACCACCACCCACTGAGGAGGGTAGAGTCTACATCAACTGTAAGGGGCATCACTCCATCAACTGCTAGGTCATGTGCAATGCCCAGGGCATTATCATGAAGGTTTGTGCTGGCACCCCTGGCAGTTATCATGACTCCCACATCTGGCATGCATCACAGCTGTAACAGATGTTTGCCAGGGGGGGGGCATCCTATACAGTCATCTACTGCGGATGCTGGCTACACACTGGAACCGTGAATGATGACACTCATCAGAAATGCACACACACCTACAAAAGAATGCCATAATGAGGCACAGGCACAAACTAGGAACATCATAGAGCATGTGTTTGGGCTGGTCAAGTCATGGTTCTGCTGCCTCGATATATCTGATGGAGCCCTGATGTACTCTCCAGCCACATATGCACACATGTTGACAGTATGTGCCATGCTACACAATATGATCCTGCAGAAACAGCTGTGGCAGAAACATCACAGGGAAGGGACACACAGTCCCCCACCATTGCCAAGGTCTCCACAGCCACAGGGGTACTCATAGGAGGTACCCCCTGAGCCTGTCCCTGTACGTAGATGTAGGCATGCCCAGTATACCCTGGCCTTGGCAAAGAGGCAATGCATAGCACATGCACTGACATCCTAGAGACCTAGGGACTGGCACCTCACTCATGCATACATAATAAAAAGGATGCCAGCCTTACCACACAACCTGCATCTTACCATGTATTGGCTGTGTACTGTGGGCATCCAACAGAGTTAGCCCTGAAGCACTGTTCTTGCAATTGCTGCAGGCACAGGGTAAGTCACTCTTCTGTACAACAAATATATGGGGTACTAGACTATGGTAGCATATGTATGGAACTGCTGCATGTATGTAAGGGAATAGATTGGGCTACCGTGATAGCATTGTCACCTCACAGTAAGACATTGTACGGTTCGATTCTCAGCTAGAGCGTCTTCTGAGTGGAGACATGCGTGAATGGGTGTACCTTCATTGAAGGTTGTGCATCAGGGCTGGTAACTCGACATGTAAAAGTCAACTACCAATCATTAGTGGACCGGAGTTCTGCTGTGGTGACCCCTAACCAGGAAAAGCCGAAAGACACAACAACAACCGTGATAGCTGCAAACAACTGACAGCTCTGTGGGACAACAGGAACTCTCTAACTAATACTTGCTACCCCATAATATGCAGTAGGCCCCAAGCCAGCAAAACCCACTGCACTATGTAAAGGAATTACAAACAGTGGGTTGATAGGACAGATGCTTGACTGTCAATGCTAGAGTCCCCTACTCCCAACACACCCATGTTCTCATACAACTGCAGTAACATTATGTCTGCAAGGTAATAGCAGCAGACCACACAATGCCAGGGCTATCTGAAACAACCTGGTGGCATGTTATGTTTCCACAATATGCAGGGGTCAATGTGCTATGTATGTTTGTGGCTGATAGTGTCAAGAATTAAACTACACCATCTGGTGTCTGTCGTGGCTAAGTGGGCTACATACATTACCATGGTTGATGGTGTTCATGGTTCAAGACTGTCTGTGCTTATTGTTTTGCATGTGAGCTACACCTATGGTAGTAGTGCTACAGACTGTCCATATGTCACTATTTGCTACTGCAAGAAATCTGGACAAAGCCAGAGACAATGGAGGGACAGGGGGGCACAGATATGGACAGTACACAGCTGTGAGTAACCTAGATGGTGGCTAGTAGAACAACAGGTTGTAACAAGTCAGAGTAGCACCATGATGTATAGACTGTCACGTAACTGTGTCAGTACATACAACAAGTCAGTGGGCATCATTATACCCCTCAAATGTACAGAGTGTCGCAGAATGCCCATATTTTTGCCTCATATTTATTGTCTGTTTTTCATAACATTGCAGTTTTCTAGCAAACCAGTGTCAAATCAGTAAAGATTGATGTGAGAAAATAATGACAGACAGTTGAGATTCAGACTTCATACCCATCAGAACATTCATGCTAATACAAAACATGTTATTCTACCAACTGTCTAAGTATGTAAGAGCAATATTAAAAACTTGACCCTATGTTTGGGCCTGTGTCCCACTTTTATATATGGCTTTGTTCAGATTTCTGGCTTTAAGAGGTTGAGAGTTATGGGCACCATGTAGTCATATTATAACAGTACAACAGAAACCGTCTGAGGACCAGAGCAGACATATGGGGCGCAATGCTGGACATCCTGCAAAACAGGTACAGTCAGAGGTGTGAAGTCTGTATCCCTGTGTGTGGTGTTACATCTCATACCCCAGTCACAGCATACCAACAACTACATAGATCAGCAACTGTGGAGAAAGCCAGGAACTGGAGCAGTGCAAGACAAAGGCCCACATATAAGGAGAAGGAGGAACTACTGGCCAAGCAAATGCAGAAAGTGGAGAATAGAACAGTTCATGCAGTATCATGGGTTCCCTGCAGTGTATGGAGTCAGTAACCCAAATGTCTGTCAGTGGTTCCTCACATCAATCTATAATGATCTGCCACTGATGTGCCAGGAAATCACATTGCTATGTAAAATGTAACAGACATATGATGCAAAAACCTGTTCAGTCTATATTACAGACAGCACACAGCCGGAAAATCCCTTGGGCATTATATCATGGAGGTGCTGGACAGTTTAGTCTGGTGTAGCAGCCAATTGGCTGTAGCATACAAACTCCCAGACTGGAGTACAGGTAAGTCTGGCCTGGAGTCCCTTTGTAGGTACTGATGGTCACACTGAGCATGCTCCTACACTTAGCTAATTGTAGCCCATGTCTGAAGCCACATCTGACTATAGAACTGAGATGTCCATATCTCTGTGCATACAGACAGCTATATATATATATATATATATATATATATATATATATATATATATATATATATATATATATAACTGCCTCTCCCTGTCCCATCAAACATGATTACCCTTATCTATCAGTATGTGCCACATATAAGATATATATGGATCTGTAGAGTTTTATATAGCTACAAATATATAGTTAATAAGAGAGAGAGAGAGAGAGAGAGAGAGAGAGAGAAAGACAGAAAGGCATATAATGATGCAGCCAGTTGTACACCAATTGTAACCAGTGGCATGTGCAAGTAGTATAGTGAGCTGTAGTGTGTAATATTAGATGTGTAGGGGTTCTAATTTCACATCAGCTACCTTGTGTACATATTCCACAGTGACAGCAGTATATACACTCCCAACAGGCCTATGTCTGTGCAATGTTCACTCATTTGATGGCCCTATGACTAGTGTCCTCCATAACAGTGGCCTCCCTCTCAACAGCTGCTGATGTCATCCACCTCAACAAAAGTGGCAGACACTTTCCAAATGCATAAGCTTTGTGGTGCATGCAATAAGTACATAGCACTGTAGTTTATACAACTAGATAGATAGGGTGTCTAATTCTAGCAATGGCAACTCAGTGATTGTGTGTGTACTTATATCCCCTTGCAGCAGTGTATATGTATTGCCTATGTGTGTGCAATACCAATACATTTTAAGGTCTGTGCCTATCTGTTAACTCCCCCATTGGTTGACTTTACAGGGCCTGCTGATGTCATCCAACTTAGAAGCACATTCAGACAATCTCCTGTCACATAAACTCAGTGGCACATGCAAAAACTATGTAGCACTATAGTATATAAAACTATATATGTAGGGTTTCTAATCCTAGCAATGGCAACTCAGTGCATGTGTATAAGTGTATCCCCTTTATAGCAGTGTGTATGTCTTGCCTATGTGTGTGCAATGACAATGCATTTTAAGACCTGTGCCTACCTGTTAACCCCCCCATTGGCTTACTTTACAGAGCCTGTTGATGTCATCAACCTTAGAAGCCCAGTTAAACACTCTCCAGACACATAACTTCTATTGTGCATGCAATAAATATGTAGCACTATAGTTTATACAACTAGGTAGGTAGGGGTTCAAATCTCAAACCTGGTAAGTGTGTGAGTGTGCGTGTGTGTGTGTGCGTGTGTGTGTATGTGTGTGTGTGTGTGTGTGTGTGTGTGTGTGTGTGTGTGTGTGTGTGTGTGTGTGTGTGTAAGCATATCCCATGGAGCAGTGTGGCTGTCTTTCCTGCATGTGTCTGTGCATTGGCTATACCATTTTGAAGGCCTGTGCCACCCTAACTCCCCATTGGCAACATATTTAGGGCCTACTCATGTCATCCACCTTAGAAGCACAGTTAGACACTCTCTAAATACAGTATCACCATGGTGCATGCAATAAGTACATAGCACTGTAGTGTGTATAACTAGATAGGTTGGGTTTCTAATCCCCAGACTGCCAACTCTGTGAGTGTATGTGTATTTGCAGGCATATCCCCTTGTAGTGTATGTGTAATGGTTATACCATTTTAAGGGCCTGTGCAAACCTGTTAAACCCCATCGGCAAGATATTCAGGTCCTACTGATGCCATCCACCTTAGAAGCACAGTTCAACACTCTCTAAAAGCAATATCACAGTGGTGCATGCGATAAATATGTAGTACTACACTGTATATAACTAGATAGGTAGGGGTCCTAATCTCAAAATTGCCAACTGTGTGAGTGTACGTGTGTTTGAATGTATATCCCCTTGCAGCAGTGTGGCTGTTTTTCCTGTGTGTGCAACAGTTATACCATTTTAAGGGCCTGTGTAAACCTGTTAACCCCCCAGTGGGTTACATTGCCTGCAGATGTTATCCACCTGACAAGTAGTGCCAGACACGGAAAAAACATATAAGCTCTGTGGCTCATGCAATATGTATGTAGCGCTATAGTATGTACAACTAGACAGGTAGGAGTTCTGCTTTCAACAAGAGCAGTTCAAGAGTATGTGTTTGTGTGTGTATGTGCATGTGCGTGTGTGTGTGTGTGTGTGTGTGTGTGTGTGTGTGTGTGTGTGTGTGTGTGTGTGTGTGTGTGTGTGTGTACATACCTCCCATAACAACAGTGTGACTGTGTTAGGGCCACCACCTGTCCCAATGTGTAGGTTGCAGTCCATGTTTGGCCAGATGTATCCTGTGCAAACAACTAAAACAATACATATGTCTGAGACTGTAGGACAACAGACATTTCCTACATTTGTGTAATAGTTGCATAAAGCAGTCATTTTACATCAGCAACACCTTACTGTTATGAGAAATAGCATAATCTAGGAAAATGTTAAAAATAGGCTGTCATATTGGCAAAAAAACAAGTTCTGTCCTTTGCACTTTCCATGAGTATGGTTTGTCCTGCCAGCTCTCATGATACTACAAGAAGTGTCCCACACTGGGCATTTGATAAGGTGGCAACCCTAGTATGTCTTGCCTATGTGTGTGCAATATGTATACATGTTGAAGACCTGTGAGTTGCTGCTGCCCCTAAATAACCCACATGTATCTAGGCATGAATGCTAACTGCCACCACCCACATGTGTAGGCACTGAACAAGGCTGTGGTGACTGTAAGTTGTATGCTGTCTGTCATTGACCCACCAAATAATGTTAACACACTGCAACATGGTCTTACATCAAGTACAGACTTCTGTCAAGGTCATGGCCTCAAGCTAAATACAGAAAACTGTACCATCATACCATTTGGCAAGGACATGGCCCCACTGTTTGTCCTATCAATGGCAACCCTTTAAACACACAACCTGTGTTGAGAGACCTGGGTATTCAGGTTGATAACAATGTCGCATTCAACCATAATGTAGCACCAGTGGTCAGAAAAGCCTTGTACTTGGTTTACCTCATAGGTAAAGGGATTGCATCCAGAAAAAAGGAGGTCATTACTTCTGTGCATTCCTCAGTCAGTACACCAATAATTTAGTACAGCTCCCCATTTGGTATGTACCTATCCAGACATCTTCACCAACTGAAAAGGCCATGGTAATACCCACAAAGGTAATCCATGGCCTCCAAACCTGTCCCATGCAGGCAGGCTTGAATCCGTAGTGCCCCACTCAGTATTGAATAGGTTGTCCAGAGGTGGGCTGTGTCATGCCTACAAAGCAATTTTGGACCTTGCCCTTCAACAGCTGCCCCATATATGTGAGTTTAACTCCTTGTGCATTACCAGCATGACAGGCCTGAACCTGATATACATCAACACAACCAGCTGGAGAGACAGGTCTGTCTCCCAGAGGCTGCCCTGTCTCAGGAATGCACTTCACATGCATGTCAGAGTACCATTCAGATCCTCTTCCAGTGCAACCATGATGAGTAGATGAAAAACACAAATCTGTCCCAGGGGTCCCACCTGTGTCCCTCAATGACAGGGGCAAAAGGTGCTGATTGATGATTCTGTTGGGGATAAACTAATGACTAGGCTTGTAAGGGACACAAGGCCATTACTCTAGTAACCCTCTATGATGCTATGAATCTATGATCCTAATGAACTCCTTGGTGACATGTATCAAGAGTAGTATGCTGTGCCAAGGGGTATGCATGATTACACTGTCTGCCCCCATTGCCCCTGCCACACAATTCTACACATATGCACCTGCGTAGCTATGCATATATACAACCATACCTTGGAGAAGTCACATTTCTATGTTACCACCATGCCATCCTGAGCCACAGCATTGCCACCAGGTCCCAACAGTGTAGACACACAGACAACTGGAATAGAAACAGAAAAAGGTCTGAGAGACAACAGTCAATTAGCAATACAAACACCAATGCAACATCATGGAACAAAGGCACATACACTTTGATGTGTATTCATGACATATGCCAGCAGACAGCACTCTACAGGGCATAACACTACTGCACTGCACTATAGTCACCCTATGCATCAGACATATGTTTGCAGGTCCCTGCATTGATGGTATTGATGACAGGGATGTGGCACAGGTATCATCACAAGCACAGGGTGTGGTGTGGCATTGCCAAAGGTCTAGGCTGTGCCACACAGTTGACATCATATGTGTGTGTCTGAAGGGGTGCTGATCAGCTGGGCTATGGAGAGGACCTGTGTGTGGGCTGGTGGTGACCTGCATGTGACAGTGATGTGTGAGTGTGTGCACATACACAGTAAAGCAACCTGCTAACCCTACATGAGGGTATGTTAAACAGTTGTGGACTGTACATGGCAGAATTGACAGTTCACCATCTCTGGCCATGAACATAGGAAATGGCTCTGCCAGGAGTGGCACTGGCACCACCATGCCCAGGGTCAGATGCAATACTACTTGCTGATGGTGATTGTTGTCTGCAGGGTCCATGTCCCTCATGGGACCACCCAGGACCATGTACCCATGGCTTACCATGTTGTGGTGTGGACAGTACCCTACCTTCAGTAGTACTGGAGGTGCTGTCACTATGGGAGTGTGACTGTGCACAGCCATGTGGGCTCTCAGCTGATGTTGCTGCTGACTCACATCCACATGTCCAACTCCCTTCTCCCACCACATTTTCAAGCACAGACATCAAACTGTTAAGGACTGCCAATGTCTCATCCCACTATCTGTCCACTACATCGAAGAAATGATGTAAGGCATCACCAATGCCATGGATGAAGTTATGGATGCCAGGCAGTAATGCATCCATGATCCTGAGCATCCATCTGGTGTTGCATTCAGAATGTGCCTGTGCCTCCATGATGGACCGAAACATGGTTTGGGTGGCACGAGATGTGGCACCTCTGACAGATAGTGGATGGGCAGCAATCCTCCTTCAAGCACTCTTGTCAGTCTGCGTGTGTGGGACCTTACCGGCTCTCTGGTTATGGTTAGTGTCCACAGTCATAGATGCCATAGTCACCACACTCTTCTGCTTGATGCCACAACTCTCTGACTGTCCAATTTCTGTGGCCACAGAGAACTGGGTATGTGTGGGCATACTGATTGTGTGCAGGACCATTGTGGAAAGAAATGGGATGTCAACCCTTGGGACAGATTCATCACCCAACAACCCCATCTGTACCTCGCTATAGCGACTATCATCAACAGAGTCCAATGAGACACTGAGATCAGGTTGTGAGGGGGTCACACTCCAGCTCCCAAGCTCACTTGTAAGGAGGAAGACAACATGACTACATTAATTCTTGCACTATTATGTCTGCTGATCCACACACACACACACACACACACACACACACACACACACACACACACACACACACACACACACACACACACACACACACACACACACACACACATACATATGCAGGTGAGGTGCCATAAATGCATTATACATACCATTCCTTATTACTGATCCCATGCAAAATACACAAACAGACCACAACAGACACAGATAAGATAGGCCTTTAACAAATGGAGTGCTGCTATGCCCAGGTAAATTTGCTAGTACTATACACCTGTGAGATATGTGACATGTTGTGTATGTGATGGACCTTCACTTTTTACATGGTGCACTATTTTCCACCATACTAATGCCTCCCTGTATAGCAGACTGCCTAGACTTTTACAAAACTACATGGGAATATGTTACAGCTCTTGCAAATATGCTACTATAATTACTGATGTAATGCACTGCAGTGAGGGTTTATATTTTTGATTGAAGAATCCCTTCTTCAAAAACATAATAATCAACACGTATACAATGAACGTTGTAAACCGTGAAAGGAAAAATTTCATGTGGCCATAAAATAAAAAAAATAAATAAATTTAAAAAAAAAATTGAGGACATGGCTGTTTACAGCATTCACTGTATATGTGTCTATTATTATGTGTTCAAAGAAGAGATTCTTTGATCACATAATATAGACTCCTGCAGTGAACCCCTACACAACTGAACATATAAGTATTGCAATATGGCTAAGCTTAACAGTTGTGTCCATGGCAAACTCGCAGCCCTTAACATGCCTAGGGTATAGATGAGCCATGACAATACAGTTCATAGGTTCATAGGTTCATAGGTTGGTACTAGGCTATCAGCCCTAGGGCCTATACAAGCCTAGCCATAACAATTCCCTGGCTATTTCTTCCCACATTATTTACTTTCCTGGACCCCTGTCTAGCAGGGTGACTGACGTGATCCCTGGGGTGAATTTCCTTTCTCCCATCCAATCACCAAGGTTCCTCTTGAAGAGGTCCAAAGAGGCACTCTGCTTGACATGTATGGGCAATCTATTCCAGAGTCTGGGGAGTCTCTGGGTCAGGAACCTATCCCTCCAACATGTTTTGTTTATTGTGATGACAAGGTTTAGATCCCTGGAGCGTGTAGCTCTGAGGGATTGGGATTTCTTTAAGTGTAGCATGTCCAGCAGCTCTGGGTTTGACATGGCCTTGTATGTTAAGCAGAGATTGCCTCTGAGTAGACGATATGTGACAGAGTATAGCTGGAGTTTTTTAAGGCGGTCAGCATAGGGCATCTGCTTTAGGCCTGTGATTCTTTTAGTGAGGTATTTCTGAGGCCTTTCCAGTTGTTGCAGATGTCTTGAGAGGTACATACCAAATGGGGCATTGTATTCTATAATGGGTCTAATGAGGGATGAGTACAGTGGGACAATGACCTCCTTTTTTCTGGATGAAAAGCCCTTCGTGATGAGGTGTGCCACATAGAAGGATTTCCTGACTGTTGTGGCACTGTGGTTATCGAAGGTGAGACCACTGTCCACCTGTGTCCACAAGTCTCTTATCACACTTTCTGTATTTAGTGTACTGCCACCTATATGGTAATTCATGGATACATGTTTTTCCCAAAGGGGATAACAATACATTTCTTGGCATTGAGCTTGAGCCCATGGCTCTGGCACCAAACATCTGTTTCTGTAAGGCCCTTTTGTAGAGTATCCACATCATTTGGGGATTCAATAATGGCTCCCAGTTTGCAGTCATCTGCAAACTTTGTTAGCCAGAGTCCCTTAGTGTTGACCTGTACTTCAGAGAAGTAGATGCCAAACAAGAGCGCCCCAGGACTGAACCCTGAGGTACTCCACTTGTCACTTGTCTGGAGCTGGATTTGGAGTCGGCTACTTTTACAGTGTGGGTTCTATCAGTAAGCCATTTAGCAACCCATTGGGTGACATAGGGATTAATGCCCAACTTAGTAAGTTTATCTATGATTCCAGAGTGGGGGATGGTGTCAAAGGCCTTGGCAAGGTCTAGATAGGCTGTGTGGACCACCTTACCCTTGTCCATGGCTCTGGAGACTGATTCAAAGAAGTCAATCAGGTTCAGGAGACAAGATCGGCCTTCACAAACCCAAACTGGGTGGGTCCAGTGTTTGAAGGTTGCCAATGTCTTTGTTTATAAGTTCCATGATAATACGCTCCATGGCCTTGCAGATAAGGCTTGTCAGACTGATGGGACGGTAGTTTCCGGGATCCAAGGTGGATCCCCCCTTGTGGATTGGGATAACTGTAGCTCTGTGCCACTCAGTGGGCACGAAACCTGAGTTGAGGCTATGATTAAACATGACACTTAGGTGAGGTGCCAGTTCATATTGTAGTTCATGTAGTACACAGCCCGGGATGTCATCTGGTCCCATGGATGCTGTATTCTTGGCTTTAGAGAGTGCGTTTTGTACCTGTGTGGCTGTTATTACTGGAATTTGGCAATCTTCCGGTATTGAGATGGGCCATTTAGGGGGTGAGAGTGGGGTGAAGTTGGCACTGAATCGATCTTCCAGGATATTGGCAATATCCTTTGGATCAGTATATTTAATGCCATTCTGTTTTAGCTCAGAGCAGATCTGAGCATTGCCATTTAGATTCTTGACATAATTATAGAATGCTTTGTGGTTGTCTTTGGAATCTTTGGCAATTTTATTTTCGTAACTAGCTTTGGAGGATTTTATGAGGCATCTCAGTTTCTTACTGAGGCTAGTAAGGAGTTTTTGCATCCTGGGATTTTCCTCTTTTCTGCAAAAGTTTCTTCCTTTTGTTGTAAAGTTTGTTTATGGCAGGGGACCACCAGATTGGCTTCCTTTTTTTTGGATGAGAGCATTTTGGTTCTATTTGGGATGGCACGATTCATGCATGAGTGGATGTGCTCGTACAGTGCCATAGTGTAGGATTCAGCAGTTGAACTTTCAGTTCCCATCTGCATGGGTGTCATGAAGTTTGTCACTTCTGACTTGAGTAGCATGAAGTTGGCTTTGGAGAAGTTTTTTATGGTGGTTTCTTTACTGGGGGGTGGGGTGGGATGTGGATGTTAAGGGTGATTAGCTTATGGTCAGACCTGACTAACGAGGGGTGACCATAGGTATGGAGCATTGATTTCCCATGTTGGTAATGACCAGGTCTAGGATATTGGAGCCCCTGGTGGGACTATGGATTAGTTGATCCAGGGCGTTGGAATTTATGAATTCCAAGAACCGTTGTGCAAAGGTGTTGGGACATGAGTAGTTTTCCCAGTTAATGGCAGGTTAGTTAAAATCACCCAGTATTAGGGTGTTTGGTTCTATCTTAATATTTTCCACTATGTTTAGAAAGGTGTAGTGAGAATCTTGGGGTATGGTGGGGGATCTGTAGCAAGCTACAATTTGGATTGCAGTCTTACCTAGTGTTAGTTGCACTTGGAGAATTTCAGACACATTGTGTTGGCCAACTAGCCTGGTGGTGTGAATATCCTTGGTGAATACATTGCATGATCACTGGCTACAGGATGATGGACTCCAGCCATAATATAGGTACTTATGGAATTGTGGGGAGAGGTACTGTCAGCAGACATAAATGAGACATTGGTGCAGGCTAATATATGCCTATATCAACATGTACAGTACAAACTGTGATTCTGCCCACATTGCTGGCATTCTCAATATGTGTGCACATATGTGTGCTACAACCCCCCCCCCCACACACACACACACAAATGCAGAATAACTTGACATCTGTGTACAGGTATGCAGAGGCTGCCACTATGACTGCTATAGTATTAATGTGATGACCACAGGAGGCTTACCTGGATCCTTCTCCATTGTGGAAGCTATGCCACCCACCTCCATGACATATGGTATGATGGATCTTTGTGAGATGGTAGCTTGACCCAGGTTTGCCAGTTACTCCTCTGTGGCCAAGAGTGGCTGTAGTGTTGCAGGCTCTCCACCAGTGGCAGCATGGTCCCTGGCCACAGTTGCGGTCCTTTGCCGTGCATTATTTATAATGTCTGTGGCATGGTGTTGGACCTGCTTATAGCTCCTTTCCTGTTGCCCGACATGATTCACAGATGCCACAAGGTCTGCCCACAGTGTAGAGCATTGTTGCTGATTATGGCAACTCATTGACAGCAAGATATGGTGATGGAGTCTCAGTTCATTGAGTAATGCAGCATTCTCTGCATCTAAAAATGGTGGGTTCCTACATTGGTACATCATTCCTGAAAGACAAGAAGAGGGGAACACATCACAGGACCACCTACATTGCTCTCCATTATGTATACTCCCTGCATATTCACATTTGCTATCACTATCCTCTAACTTCCACATCATACCCCACCATATATCACTACAGTATGTACATGACAGAAGCATAGTGTCAATACATCATGCATTGCCCTCTTTATCTTGCTGTTTACTGGTACTTGCTACATGTTCTCTTAGGTGTTCCAATGCATTTTACTATTGCACCTATTGCTGCTTCTGATTAGCCTGTCTACATTATATGCAGTGGTGTTAGCCTCCTACTCCTGTCTTAAGCAACTGGGCTCTAGGTCCATCCCTTAGGTCTTTCTGGCCTTCTTCCCTTTTGAGCTGGAATATATAACTGCACAATCTACTACAGTTTCCCTTGCTAATCTTGTTCACATGGGCATCCTGGCACATTGTAACAACTGCCTCATGTACACAGACAACCATCTACACACCACCAAGGAACACAATTTGTGATAGATGCAATGACATTAGGAATCTACAGTCCATGCTCTGTCCCTGTCAAGGTCACATATCTGGCACTGAACAGGTTGTCAACATAATCAGCACACCTGACACACCACCCACACCTACACAACACACACACTTATGCATATGTCCTCAACATACATATCCACTAACATAGGAAACCTCCAAGGCTAAGACATACGTGAACTCCACAGCCATCCACAGTACATACCACACATAGCCACACACCTGTGTCCCACAGCCACGAAGGTGTCACCATAAATAAAACATATTAGTCATAGGAGACTCCATTGTGAGAAACACAGATGTGCCTCTCACCAGGCTGTTTATAAGAAGGTCATAGTTACTTGTCTGCCAGGTGCCAGAATCTGCCATATCACATGCATAATGCTGTGTCTCAGCAACGGGTATTGACATGAATGTGTCACAGTCCATGTTGGTGTGCCTGATCTGACACTTACCTCCCTGGACTGTATGCAGTGTGACATGATTGAGCATGCTAATTTTGTGTCCCAGGCAGGTATGTCCCTAGCCTTATGTAGCATTCCGCTGTCACCCAGAGTGATGCCGAAATTCAATCAGGAAATGATTTACCTTAATGATCGGCTTGTTATCCTGTGCCATTCCAGGGGGATCCAGTATCTGAGACCCTGGGATGATATGATCAACAGACCACAATGCTTTGCCAGAGATGGCCTTCAGCTGTCTCAACTGGTTTTCATCCATCTGGTAATGGTTCTTGCCACCCACTAGTACCTTTCTTAGGAGATGTGGTGAGGTTAACACTACCAATATACAACTGTCAGCACATTGAAGGCCATGCTGCTAAACTCTAGGAGTCTAAACATGAATCTGCACTCATTGCAAGCATTCATAACTCTGGGAAATGCTGACAACTGAGAAGTCACAAACACATGGTTCAAAGCTGCAGAGAGCACCCCACCCTTACATGGTAACCCATCCTATCATAAAGTCAGACCCCAAAGTGTGGGCGCTAAAGCCATGGGATATGGGGTTTCACTATATATGAAAGACATACACACCTTCACGCTGTACAGGCAGAAAGATGCACAGAGGACACTACATGGGCAGTTCACCATTGCCAAGACACCTATCTAAATCATAGCTAGCTACTGACTCCAACATGTGACCAGGAAGCGCATTCTAACTGTATGGACCTGACCAACTGTATCAGGGTTTGGGTCCATACCCTGATCCTGGGTTAATCGAACTACCCAAACATGCATTGGAAGATGTATTCATGCCAGCACACAAATGGCTAGAGATCCATCGACAGTGGAAATGCAAACACCTTGGTGCAGCTAGGTGCTTCCCCCACATGAGGTGAAGGTCTGTTGGAGTTGATATTAGACAAAACGGGTAACCACTGCAGCATCATGACAGTGTCATCCTCCATGCTCAAAGCAACCATAAAGCATTTACATTTGCAGTCACCATCTCCCAAAATATCTATCTAGTTAGGGTCAGACATACATTCAAGTCCAAAGTTGAATGCGGCCTCCTGAGGGGTGGTATACACAACTTTACAGCCCCCAGCCCCTCTGTAGGAAATGGCACCAACATCTGCTAATACACAAAAGTGCTATATGTGCATTGTATTAGATGCATGGCTTCAGGTATACCTGACAGGACTACATCATCCTCTGCTAGGATATGTACACCTGTCTGGTGGACACCTACAATAAATAGTGTCTAGAACAAGATGGCATACTGCTGTCCAAGACAAAGTAGGAGTAGGTGCTCATTTGATGCAATGTAATCTTAGCTGGAACTAGCAAATAAGATGACTACTGTAATCCTGCAAAGCAAATCCCAAGTCCGCATTGGCGACATCCACTACAGACAATCATCTCCCCTTCTTCACATATGTCTGCAACAACAAAGGAAGTACTCTGATCTGCTCAGTAGTGGTGGTCAAGGACATTAGATATACAAGTGCTGTAGGTATAGCATATGTGATGCCTAACAGATTCAGTGTAGGCTTCAACCCCTGTCATACCTCTCAACCTGGAAACATAAAAATCTGGACAAAGGCCCATGAAAAATAAGTACAAATCTGTATGCTGACTATCATAAAATGTGCATACATAATAATGTAACCATGCCCACTCCCGTGTAATTGTGGGATACCAACTTTCAAATGCAACCTGAAGAACAGACAACCAAAATATGGCCCCAGAGTACACCACAGCCATTCCAAAGTCTGATTACTTGGCTATTTCATCCCAATAATTATTTGGATTTCGTTTAAAACTTTTATTTTACATTTTATAGCACAAACACTAATAGATATCTGCTAAACAAAGCAATACAGTCTCACAATGAAACTAGACTTAGCATTAAAACTTCACAGCCCTTGAAATCTATATTCATTGAAGCAGCATTGAAACCCACATTCAAAGAAAATGTATCTGGCCAGTGGTGAATAAAGATTACCTTTGGGCTGTTTTCAATTCATAGGCCACTTGCATATGAAACATACATGTGTTCTTTGATGCACCTCCCTGACTGTATTAAATTATATTCCTTGTATAATACAGCACACTTGTTAGAGTGCATTTTAAATTTATTGTTTTGAACATTTTTCCAGTAAGCAATGAAACAAAATGCATGACAAAACTACCCAAGTCGAAATATTTCCATCATAAATGTCTACTCAAACTTCTACAATCCACCAGTATCAGTAAATATGCACGATCTCTGCAGAAGTAAAAGTCATCTAAATAATTTCACATTAAAGAGATCTGTAACTAATGAGGAGGATGCGTATAGCAAGAAACTTTATATTTCATTGCTTCATCTACAAGTAAAGTGCCAGTTGCCCTTGAAGAATAAACTGCCTATGTTACATTAAAAATGATAAGCTAGTAATATTTCAATAGGGAATGGATGCAAAATTGATAACAGGTTCATAGTTACTAGGTAACCCCTCCAAAGGAGGATATTCACAGGACTGTAGCATCTACTGCCTTTAAAGAACAACACAAAATAGTATCAGCAATCCATCTGCATACCGTGGGAGTAAAATTCACAGCCTTCTGCATCAAAAGCAAGTACCCTACCTGTTGCATTACTAACAATACAAGCAGCTTTTGCATAAGCAGCACTAAACTTCTCTTTCTCTGAAGAACTATGCAGCACAGGAAATCAGAAAAAAAACTAAATGTATTGGGGGGACAAAGGCCCAAAACTGGGGACACATTTTAAACATTACTTGTATAATCTTAAAAAGTTGCTAGAATAAAATGTTGTGCAACTATGTGTTTCATGGAAGACAGGAAGACTGAAACTTAAATAGCTATCATTATTTAGTGAATTCAGTTCTCACTGATTTGCCTGAAAACCACAAATTCTATTTTTATTTAACATTTATTTACTAGGAAAGTCCAACTTGGAACAAAGCCAATTTTCAGCAGATGCTCCAGACACATGTCTTTGTATCATAGGAGGAAATCAGAGCACTCAGAAGAAACCCACACAAACACAGGGAGGACATGCAGACTCCATACAGAAGACACTTCAGCCAAGAATCAAATCAGGGAACCTCTTGCTGTGAGGCAACAACATTACTGTTGCACCAGTACACCATCTGAACTTTAAGAGGAACAGACCAAAGGTATGAGCCAAACATTCCAGACATTCTGTGAACATTTGTACAATTGAGAGATACTACTGTTTTAACCAGAAGTGGTGGTATTGGTATAGAACTCAGGCTCTTTCTCCTTGTACCTAAGGTACATGGTTTGAGCCTAGGTAGTCCTATTTACACACACACACACACACACACACACACACACACACACACACACACACACACACACACACACACACACACACACACCTAAATATGCAATGCTAGGGGGCAATACAATTTAAGCAGTGTGACCAGTAATTCCACACATCCCCCATATGCAGAGTGTGAACAAACACACCAGAATGAAAGAACTAAATATCTAATGCTCTTAGTGGCAGAAAAAAATGCAACAGTGCTGAATCACTTAAACAGTGTGATCAGTAATTCCACACACACAAACCTGTCATTAGAACAGTGTGGCTGAAAAATACAATAGTGCCGTACTTGTCCTCTGGCTTACCTCCAGGTGTCCAACAGCTCACATGCTACTTGCTGGCTGCTCAGAAAAAGTACAGTGAATCTCTGGAGCCCTCAGCCAATTCACTCAGGCTGGTAGGCTGCTGACATTATCACACGTGCCTGATGGCATCAGCCCAAAAGGCAGGGGGGAGAAAATTAAAAGAAACAGCCTGGAAATTTGGAAATTAATGCATGCCACTCAGGAATCATGGCACCCCATTATTTGGACCTCACAAACTGGTAAAAACTGAGAAATTTGGTACAGTTGAGAGGTATGCCCCCTGTCCCCCCATCAGTAAATCAGGACATCCCCAGTACCTGCCCTCTTCCACTTATATGTAGGGAGCAGGTCACCACTTCCACCTCAAAATCATGTTATACAGCTGCCATGGGAGCCTATCACATCACAAGATGCATCCTACATGACCCAAGGATGACCTTGCAGCACCATAAGGCACTGTATTCCACCAAGGCATGATGACCACCTTTATCCCAGCAGAGTGGAGGACACACACTGTCACCCCTTTACACTAAGGTGGGGCATCCACCAATCCAGCACATTAAAGACCCATCAGCCTAAATAGGCTGATATGCAAGGCCATGGCACAATTTATAGTGAACCTCATTAACAAGGATATTGGTGACCTCCACACACTCCATCATGCATAGTTAGGCTTTGTCAAGGTGGAGATCATGTCTATTACAATTGGTTGACCTCTTTGACACAGTCACCAAAGCCATGGAAAGGGGGGATGACAGTGCTCACTGTCTACCTTGACCTGGCCAAAGACTTTGACAGTATTCCCACTTGGCCATAATAGAAATAGGCTCCCACTTAGGCATCAGTCCATATGTCACCAGATGGGTAGCACACTGGCGCACTGACAGGACCCACCTAGTCCACATAGCAAAATAGCCCCAAGCAGTAGATTCATAACTAGTGTTGTAACCTGGTGTTCTGTGTTTGGGCCTCTGTTATGTGTGATGTACTCTTCAGAGGTACAGAGCATAGCCATCGGGCTGTGGCTAATCATGTTTGCAGATGGTTGCATGCTGGGTGCTGTCACCAGATTCCCTAGTGATGTGGACATCTGCCAAGAGGGTCTCACGCAGAGACATGACTGGTGCCAGACAGGGAGAATTTCCCTTTTCTGCACTGAAGTGTGGTCTCAGAGTTGGTAAATTTAAGTAGGGGGGTGTGGGGGTACTGCCTTTACTGTTAAAGTGTTTTTTTCTGTGTATTCTTTTTTTTTTTTTTTTCTTATGTTTGAACATCCAAATGTCGAACATTTGGTCTCGACCATGTAATGTTCGACATTTTGGATGTTCGAACATTAAACATTGACCCAGTTTTTAAACCTTTTCTACGGTAATCTGGGTAGATAATTTTCTTTTTAAAAAGAAGCAGCTTTATTCAATGCACTGACATCAGTATATGGTAATAAAGATAATTATCCTCTCCACAGCAGTCTATTGACAGTAGTGAGAAAAACAGTGATTACAAGAAAATAAAAACAAAGTATTTTACCTTTATTTGCTGACTTTTCTTACACTCATTAAAAATGTATTTTATGGTAATGCTGTGTTTTCATTTATTTCTGGTTCTTTAAAACTTACAGTTTAAGCAAACTCATAGCAACCTTGTTTAAAACATTTAAAATATAAGTTGACAACAAATGCTACTACTATGAAGTCTGATGTTGTGTATTCATTGCATCACTTTAGCCAATAGTTTTATGTTCTTTTTAAGGCAAGTGTTATGTGACTATCATTTTGCCTATGCATCTACTCTGTGCTGTTTTAACAATGACACATCATATGATGTTATCACCAGCATTAAACAGATCAGAATACGAAGATGTCAGTGTTAGCACAGTCTTCATAAGAGCAATGATGTAATACTATAATACTATGCATTTAGATATAAAATGTGTATAATTATTAAATACAACTCACTCATAAATGAAGATGAATTATATAAACCATAAAGTACAAAATGAGATGCAACATATTTAACAACATATCCTTCATTTAACAAGACAACTTACAAAACCATACCCCTTTTAAAAAGAAAACATGATAATCACAATTACAAATACAAGTGACTTATATCAGAGTGATTAATTCATATTAAGTTATAGGTACAAAAAACATTAAAATCTGTAAATAGTACCCGAAAGTATCAACACCAAAATTAATGTATTTATGCTGAAACTATATAAATTTTAGTTACAGAACATAAAGAAATAGATAGTTTTAAGTACTAAATCTGAAATTTTAAATAATTAATGCAAATGAAGCTAAAAACATACTATGGGGAAACAATAAGTCTAATTCTGATTAACTCTGATGTTGTTTTGCATCATTTGTTCTGTCCTTTATTTTCTTTTTAAAACAATATTACTCAGCAAATACCATACTTTATGTTGTAGCAACTTCATTTGTTTCTCTTTCTCTGGCTTATTTGGACAGGTAGGGTAATTAGATATATTGCACTGGAAAAAGAAAATAAATGAATAAATAAATAAAATAAAAACATAATAAGAAGTACAACAACTTGAACCTGCTTTAAATGTATTGTCTTGAAAAAAATGAGCAATGATAGCAATCTCAAAAGGTTATTATATAGCTCCAAAACTGCCTGACATACCATGAAACAATAAAATAGTAGCAAACAACTGCAGTTACTCTCTTAGATTTTGCTCTCACACTGCCGATCCATGTGACCAATGCGGGTCTATGTTATAAGAATGAAAGTGCATATGTGCGACTACATAAAAGTCGACACATAATGCATGAAACCTAAATATAGCAAATGGCCACAAAAGTGAATTTTTCCCTAGGGAAAAAACTTACACAGTCATTAATTAAAAAAATAATTTAACATTATAAACAGGTGGGGGGCTTCGCCACCCACACCCCCCAAAATGGGGAACTCTGCTCCCCCTACCCCCCTAACTAAATATGCCAAGTCTGAGATCGCACTATAGGGAAAGAAAGGACAATTCCGTGAAGTTGGCCAACTATCTCTTTGCCCTATGACATATTCATCAAATCGCTTAAATTCAATTCAATGAATATGTGTCGCTGTTTCCATATTCACTTAGAAGCATTTTTATGTTTCTAATATAGACCCACCAATGCAGCCCATTGGCACATTCACATTGGCCTAAAAACATTTGCCCTTATCAATCCCACTTGTCTACCATTAAAAAAAAATTCTGCTCTCATTAGTTAACTATTGAGACAATGGGAGACAGACTTCCTGGAAAAAAACAAACCAATAGCAGAAGTGCTTAGCTTCTATATGCTGACAGTGGTGGCTCATGCTATTGGACTGCAGGACTGCAGCCCCCCCCCCCAGCTTCCAACTGTACAAAAAACAAAATAAAAAAAAATCCTGGAACTTCAGCTGTACAAAAACCAAAATAAAAAAAATCCTGGAACTCCAGCTGTACAAAAAACAAAATAAAAAAAAATCCCAGAACTCCATGTATGCATGCTCGGAAACTTGAATCCAGACTGCTGTTTGACTAGTCTGGCTTTGGAAAGAAGGCAACAGTCTGCAGATGCTCCAGAAGTCTATGCGGTTACAACCACATAGACAGGAAGGGGATCAGACTGCAAGGTCTACAGTCTGTGCATGCTCAGAACAAACTAGAGGCAGAGCACACATGTGTGCTCATTCTGGCACCAAGAAACAGGAGCTGCTGCTTTGATTTGAATGGGGATCTGGCTTATTTTGAATGGAGGAAATAGGACTTTAGCATCGGAGCACATGGGGAATTTCACTGTTTATTTTTTAATAGGACTCTGCATCTGGATCACTCAGGTACTGGGTTTGAGTGTGCGTGTGTGTGTGTGTGTGTGTGTGTGTGTGTGTGTGTGTGTGTGTGTGTGTGTGTGTGTGTGTGTGTGTGTGTGTGTGAAATGCCCCAGTTAACTATAACTGGTGGCTAGAGACAGTAAGTCAGGCTCAAACCCTCAACCTTTGGTGCAGGTCAAAAGATCCTGAATTCCCTATACACCATCACGTGTGAAAAGCATTCAGATTTTTGCCTCATATTTTTGTTCTGTTCTGTTCCTCTTACAATCTGTGGTTTTCTGGATTTTGAATTCACTAAATAATGACAGACATTTGAATTTCAGACTTCATATTCTTCAGAAAGTACATGGCAATTTTCTAAGTTTATAAGATCAATATTTGAAATTTGTCCCTATTTTTAGGGCTGTATTCCCCCATTATTGGCTTTGTGCAGTTTATTTTTATGCTAAGAGGTTGAGAGCTATGGTGAGAACTGAATTCACTGAATATGTTTGGGGGCTGTATTCCCCCATTATTGGCTTTGTCCAGGTGTTTTGTGCTAAGAGGTTGAGAGCTATGGTGAAAACTGAATTTACTGAATGATAGCCATTTAACTTTCAGTCTTGCTGTCATTTACAAAACAGCTGATTTGGCATAGTGGTATATTGTTCTGACTGCAGTGCACAGAGTCCTGGGTTCAAGACATGGCAGTGAAATGCATGGCAATAGCACAGCATTTTATTCTAGCAACTTTCCAAGGTTATACAAACAGTGTTTAAAATGTGTCCCTGGATTTTGGGCTTTTGTCCCCCTCAATACATTTTGTCTTTTTCCAGATTTCTTCTGCTCATGTGCGCAAAGTTGAGAGATACAGTTGAGTGTCGAGTAGATTTTAAAAGGAGCTAAGAGCTTCTGGGGAAGAGAAGTGTAGTGCTGCGTATGCTGAGTCTGCTTGCATTGTTAATAGTGCAACAGGTAGTGTACTTGCTGTCGATGCAGAAGGCTGTGGGCTTTAATCCCACAGTATGTAGATGCATTACTGATACTGTACTGTGTTGTACTTTTAAAAGGGGTGGATACTGCAGTCCTGAGAATGTCCTCTTTGACAGAGATGCCTAGTAACTATCAACCTGTTATCAGTTTGCCATCCAGTCCCTATTGCAATATTACTAGCTTATCATTTTTTAATGTAACATGGGCAATTTATTCCTCAAGGGCAACAGGCAGTTTATTTGTAGACGAAACACTGAACTATAATGTTGTTTGCTAGCAGCAACCTCTTTATTAGTTACAGATCTCTTTAATGTGGAATTATTTAGATGAATTTTACTTCTGCAGAGATTGTGCATATTTACTGATACTGGTGGACTGTAGAAGTTTGAGTAGACTTTAATGATGTAAATGTTCTAAATTGGGCAGTTTTTTCATTATTGGTGCATGCATTTTATTTCATTGTTTACTGGAAAAAATGTTCAAAACAATAAATTTAAAACACCCTCTAACTGTACTTTATTATACAAGGAATATAATTTAATATAATCAGGAAGGCGTATCAAAGAGCACATGTATGTTTTGTGTGCAAGGGACCTATGATTTGAAAAAAGCCCAAAGTTAATCTTTATCTGCCATTGGCAAAATGCATTTTCTTTGAATGTGGGTTTTAATGCTGTTTCAATGAATGTGAGTTTCAAAGGCAGAGAAGTTTTAATGCTTAGTCTATTTTTCATTGTGCGACTGCATTGCTTTGTTTAGCAGATGTCTATTAGTGTTTGTGCTGTAAAATGTAAAATAAAACTTTTAAATGAAATCCAAATCATCATAGAAGTAAAGCAGTATGCAGTGTTTATGGTAAATAGGGTTAAATAGCCAAATAATGTAACATTGGAATGGCTGTAGGGGGAGGCTCTATTCGACCATGATTTTGTGAGGGGAAGGGTGGCAAACTCCAAGACAGCCCCAGCTGAAATATACCTCTCAACCGTCCAGATTTTTGCAGAATGAATAGATTTTTGCTTCTTATTTTTGGTTTGTTCCTCATAAGATATGTGGTTTCCTTGCAAATCATTTAGGAATTAAGTCACTAAGTAATGACAGACATTGAGTTTCAGACTTCTTACCCTTCAGAAAAATGCATGCTAAAGCAAGACCTGTTATTCTATCAACTGTCTAAGTTTATACAACAGCAATTTTAGTACTGTCTGTATGTTCCCCTAATATATTTCGCCTTGCCCAGATTTCCTGCATTAAAAGGTTGAGATGTACGTGCAAATAAATCACTTTATAAAACTACGTATATCCAAACCTCTCAGCTGTCCCTGACTTTGGCTCAAAATGTTGCTCTCCCCCTAATAATCCCTCTGCAACATGGCAATTTTGGAAGAAAATGTGGAGGGTTTACAATTAATAAATAATTGTAATGATCAGAATTATAGATTACTTTTATTTCAGAAATGCATGTCGAGTCTCTTATTTTGTCAGCTACTCAACTTAACAGTACTAATATTAAAAAAAAATGTTCCTTCTTTGACAGGTTCCCAGCTGTATTGTGTGGCTATTTTATATTCTTGTATCACATTTTTGGTCTGTTTATTTTTCCATAAAATTGTGGTTTTTCTGGCAAATTAGTGGCAAATCATTAATGACTGATGTTAAAAAATAATGACAAACATTTGAATTTCAGATTTCATACCCTTCAGAAAATTCATAGTAATGCAATATCTACTATTCTATTATCTTTCTAAGCTTATAAGAGCAATATTTAAAATGTGTCCTTATTTTTAGGCCTTTGTACAACTTCTGTTTATGGCTTTGTCCAGATTTCTTGTTCTGAGGTTGAGAGGTATGACAAATGTATCAGGGCCATCACCGTCAGCCAGAGACATTTCAAATTGTGACATACTTGTTGCACCCCCACTCCCCCATATAGTGACTGTGGATGTGTCTAAGCAAGGCAAGGAGCAGTTATGCAGTGTAAGTGTGCAGAGTATCCCCCCATCTAAGGTAGACACAGGTACTACAGTGGCTTTTCATCTGTCATTGATTTTGCAAAATGTTATGGTTTTCTGTCATATTTTTATACTGTTGATTTACGCTTATTATTATTCAGAAAATGCATGTTGTTGAACTGCCTGTTGCTCTATGTTTAAGTAGCAATGCTTTAATGAACATTAGATAAGCCTGTCTGACATTGTAAGATGCAAGTACGCTTTAATAAGCATACTGTTAAATAATTACCAATATTGAAAGCATTTTTGTTGTTGCCCTATGGAGAATATTTACATAAGTACCCTTAGGTATTGAAATGCATATGACAGTTAATAGAAATAGGTAGTGAATAATATATATTTGTTAACCAGGGTAGTGTAGCAGGTCCAAATGTGAGGTGTCAGTGTAGTACAGATGTGAAACCCCCATGTAAACACAAGTGTCCCATACAGTATAGCCACAAAAGAATGTAATGTAATGAAAGCACGTAAAATGATAATAATAATGACAATGATAATAATGATAATAATAATAGTCCATAAAATGAAAGCTGAACATCGCTAAGTTATGCTCAGTTGTGCTTAGCTGGAGTAAGCATTGCTTAAATTTTTATGTTTAGCAATAATTAGCATAGCTACTTACATACAGCTGTATAGTGTATATATATATATATATATATATATATATATATATATATATATATATATATATATATATATGTGTGTGTGTGTGTGTGTGTGTGTGTGTGTGTGTGTTTT
Organism: Protopterus annectens; assembly: GCF_019279795.1. Lineage (NCBI taxonomy): Eukaryota > Metazoa > Chordata > Ceratodontiformes > Protopteridae > Protopterus > Protopterus annectens. The sequence continues at coordinate 640,518,424 of NC_056734.1, read as the reverse complement.
CCAAAGTCCATGGATAGGTATGCATAAATGTTTGTTGTAGGCGCTGTTCTCCAGTAACAATAAAGGTTTTCCTCTTAATAAAACGTGGAAACTCAATTTCAATAAATTCAAGGTCCAAGTCCAACAGACCACTAGGTAAAACGTTTCAAGACACCAATTTATTTGACAAAAAAAACAGATTAAGCGCTTTCATCTCCCATGTGGAGACTTCATCAGAATCTGTTACACATACAAATCTTCAGTTTAAATACATCTAAGTAAAACAGACTTAATTAATCTTGACTTCTAATAGGCTGGCCATTAATTGACACTAATTAACATTGAGGTAATGCTGAACCAAACCTTTGGTAATTTACACTTGAGTGTTAATACAAAGTTGTATAGGGTCATAGGAATTCATGATCTTAACATTTCATAATTTTGTTTCCAACTTATATAAATGTTGTAAAAATGCATAAATGTTTCCCTATCTTCTGCAGATGAGAGGGCCACGAACATGAACGTCCATGCCACCAGGCTGCTAAGGCTGCATCGCAAGGCTGGTGAGTACAAATCTAGCTTGTAGTAGTCAGTGAAATAAATAGAAAGGAGTAGAATGTCACCTGTCAGTATTTAAAAATGGGTATGGCTTGTACTGAATAAATGAATCATTAGCAGAGTAATAGTGATGTACAGGGTATATATCAATAAAAGTGTCAGTACCTGTCAAGAAAAATCAAAACCCCGTACTAGTTATGTTTACTTTGGTATGTGGTGGTACAAATCAAAATGTGTACAGTTTCTGCAAAGCAACTATAGCTCTGAAAGCATTAAATAATCAAGGTTTATCTGACAAAGATTGTGCAGTTGTAAAACAGGAGATTAAGTATATGAAATCTTACATGCACCAAGATCTGATACTTGAATAGTAATGTTGTGTTAACCAGTGTTTTCCAGACTGTGATATGCCAAAGTATGAATACACAGTATAAGAACTATCTGCCATGCATGAATGTCAGAATTACAAGGTCAGATTATATAGCCAAGAGAGTATTAGGCAGAAAACAGTCAAATGAAAAACAGAATTTTCTCAATAGCTTGTTCTGATGAAACACAAACTTTGTTCTATTTTATGCACAATCAGGCACAGTTTGAATCCTGGGAGTGGTATTAAGTTGTATGCATATTTTCACTCAGGAATATGTGACTATGTGTAGAAACAGGTAGCGTTAACAGACATTTCCTCTACAGGTCTGTCAGGTAAGAAAAGATATATCCTAGCTGTAAGAAGGCTGTACTTATACAATGTGTACAACACCCACTGTCCAACCCCAAGGCTGCTAATGACAGCAAGATAAGTAAATGCACCAAGTAGTCTCCTCCAAGAAATGTCCCCCAAGTGTCATATTGTCATTGCTAGTGCTCACTGCCACCCACACACAGGGTGACCGAAAGAAATCATGGCAAAGTATGGCAGTAGCACAGACACACACACACACACACACACACACACACACACACACACACACACTATGAGTGCAAATATGCAACCCTGACAATGTGAATATGGGTAGAAACCGTCAGGTAGTGTTAACAGAAATTTCATCCACAGGTCTGCCAGGTAATAAAAGGTATAGTTTAGCTGTAAGAAGGTTGTAATTATACACTGTGAACAACACTCATTGTCCATACCCAAGATTGCAAATGACAGCAAGATGAGTACATACACCAAGTATTCTCCTCCAAGAAATGTCCCTCAGGTGTCACACTGCCAGAGCTAGTGGTCACTGCTGCCCACACTCAGGGTGACCAATAGAAACTATGGCAGAGTATGGCAGTAGCACACACACACAAAATACACACAGTATGAGTGCACATTTGTAATGACAATGTGAATATGGGTAGAAACAGTCAGGTAGTGTTAACAGAAACCTTCTCCACAGGTCTGCCAGGTAAGAAAAGGTATAAGGTAGCTGTATGAAGGCTGGAATTATACACTGTGTACAAACATACCACTGCCCAACCCAAGACCATTGGGTGATGTAAAGTGAGGTAATACCTGGAAAGTAATGATTAGAGCAATGACCATTAAAGTTGTGAGTAATTGAAGCCTATACAGTTGTTAATTGACATTTTGTTCTCTCCCCCACCCTATATGCACCAATAATCTAAACACATAAATCAATGGGTATGTTTTTCACCAAACCTACTGTTGGTACATGTATCCTATTGTTCTACAAATGTTTAAATGTTTAACTATTAATGTTCCCTGCTCAGATACTATCATTGGTGGCCTGCTGCTATCAATGTAACCCACATGCTGTTATAATGCCCACTGCGGTTCCATATATGCATGTGTTCTGTTTGGTATGGAACTGTTCCAAATCTGTTGTTTTGGGTTAATGGGAATATCTATGCATGCTGTTATAACTAATCCTGGAATGTGTTTTTTCATGACTAACAAACATATGTTATAAAACTGCAACACCATAGCATGTCTGGGAAGGCCGATCACAGCGGATCCACCTGTCCCACCTCAACTGTAGTAATCCTGACTAACAACCATCTCCACCCCTGTTTCTTCTTCTTCTAACCAAAGTTTCAAAAATTTAATTTCTCAATCTTGTATTATGACTGACACTATTTAAACCCTACTCAACTTATTGCTTATATCATTGAACCTTCTGGGATCCATTGTACACAACTCTTACAGTATTATAACTGTTTTGGCTTTCTTAAGCAATATTATGTTCACTGTTACTTTTTTTAATGTGTTCTGATCTCTGAAATATATAAACTTCCTGTTCCATTTGGTTATTATAACTGTTTTAGCTTTCTTAAGCAATATTATGTTCACTGTTACTTTTCTTAATTGTGTTCTGATCTTTGAAATGTAAAAACTTCCTGTTTTATTTTAGTTTATTAATCCTGTATTTACCTTGTAACAAAATTTTTTTATACTTTTTTGTATTTTTGTATATGTGTGTGGAGCTTTTCTCCCCGGGCCTCTACTGAAAATGGATATATATCCAGCTAGACTAGCCCGGTCAACAAATGTAAATAAATAAATAAATAAATAAACTGGCCATGGCACCAGGCACCAGCACATCTGGAACCCAAACTGGGACTTCC
>NC_056734.1:640470313-640510313 GCF_019279795.1 Protopterus annectens | reverse complement strand
TAGCTTATCTATGATGCCTGAGTGGGGTATTGTGTCAAAGGCCTTAGCCATGTCCAGGTATGCTGTATGGACTGCTTTGCCCTCATCAATGGCTCTAGTGACTGTTTCGAAAAAGTCATCCAGGTTTAAAAGGCAGGATCTGCCCTTCACAAAGCCGAACTGGGTGGGGTCAAGTGTCTGTAGGTCCCCTATGTCTCTGTTTATGAGTTCCATAATGATTCTTTCCATAGCTTTGCATACCAGGCTAGTTAAGCTTATGGGGTGGTAGTTTCCAGGGTCTGTAGAGGCACCCCACTTGTGGAGTGGGACCACTGTTGCTGTAAGCCAGTGTACAGGTACATATCCCGAAGTAAGGCTAAGGTTAAATAGCATTTTTATGTGTGGGTTTAGCTCCTCTTGGAGTTCACGTAACACGCACCCCGGGATACCATCAGGTCCCATTGATGCTGTGTTTTTTGCTTTGTTTAGGGCGGTTCTCACTTGGACATCTGAGATGACAGGGAGATTACATTCAGCTGGGATAAGTATTTCTTCTTTTGGGGTGAAGGAGGCGAGAAATTTGCACTGAACCTGTCAGCCAGAATGTTAGCAATATCTGTGGGTTCAGTGTATTTTTTGTTGTTGTGAACCAACTCTGAGCATATCTGAGGGTTTCCGTCCAGGTTTCTAACATAGCTGAAGAAGGCTTTGTGGTTATCTTTAGTGTCCTTAGCGTTTTTCTCTCAAAGTTTGCCTTGGATGTTTTTATGAGAGAATGTAGTTTTCTGCTAATGTTGATCAGAGACGTCTTCCCTTCGTGGGATTTCGCTCTGACGTGCAGTAGCTTCCTTCTTTTGTTATACAATTTGTTTATGGCTGAGGTCCACCAGACAGGACGCTTACATTTGGTGGAGAGGGACTTGGATTTGTTTGGGATTGCATGATCCATGCATTCTTGGATATGTCCATAGAAAGCATTTGTGAAGGATTCGACATTGCGGGATGTGATATCCACTGGCACAGTGGGCTTAAAGGATACCATCTCCGTCTTAAGAAGAGTGAAGTCTGCTTTTGAGAAGTTTTTCACTCTGGTCTTTTGTGCTGGGGGTGGAGGTGGGATATGTATATCCAGGGTGATTAGTTTGTGGTCAGATCTCACTAGTGAGGGGTATACTTCCGGTGTGGAGCATTTTGTCCCCATATTTGTGATGATCAGGTCTAGTATATTATCTCCCCTAGTGGGAGAGGTGACTAGTTGTTCCAGTGCATTTGAATTTATGAATTCCAGGAACCTTTGGGCTAGGGTATTAGGGCTAGAATAATGTACCCAATCTATGTTTGGGTAGTTGAAGTCTCCCAGTATGATGGTATTTTGTGATACATTCATATCCTCCAATGTCTTCAGGAAGGCTGAGTGGGGTTCTTGAGATTGGGAGGGTGGTCTGTAACATGCTGCCAGTTGCATAGCAGTTTTGCCTATGGTTAGTTGCACCTGTATGGTCTCTGATGCTTCATGTGTTGCTACTAACCTGGAGGTGTGGGTGTCCTTTATGGATATGGACACTCCCCTCCCTTTGTGGTTCGGCCCGGGTTTTGGGGCCGAAAAGCATGATACGAGGTATAGCCTGGTAGCACTGGGGTGCTCTCAGGAGCCTTGAACCAGGTTTCAGTTACTGCACAGATGTCGATGTTATCCATGCTGAGGAGTGCATCAAGTGCCTGCATCTTGAGATTTAGACTTCTGGCATTGAGCAGCATTACCCTTAGTTTTTTTCCATTTTTTTTTTTCTAAGAAGGTGGGTTTGTCTTTTGAGCCTTGCCTAAAAAAAGCACTATGGGGGTGGCAAGAGTCTTAGCTAATATGTGGAAGCCTAGTGGTGACAGGTGTAAGCCATCCCTTGCGAAGCAGCGTGGCTTGTCCAACATATCATCCCAGGCAGACAGACATTGGATCCCCTTGGAATGACACCAGTACTCGAGCCAATTGTTAAAGCTGATCATCTTGTCTTTGTATTGTGGTATCATTCTTGGTGAGAGCAAGATGCTGCTCAGGGTCAGGGTCATACCAGCCTGGGCTACATAATCGGAGAGTGTTATGCAAAGCTGTGAAATGCAGCATCATGGACCTAATAAACAGGGATATAGGAAATCTCCCAACTCTGGATCCCACACAGTTTGATTTTGTGAAGGGTAGGTCATGCTTGCTCAACCTGGTTGACTTCTTTGAGTCAGTCACCAGAGCTGTGGATGAGGGCAAGGTGTTTCATGCAGCCTACCTGGATCTGGCCAAGGCTTTTGATACCATCCCCCACTCAGGAATCATTTAAACACACACTAAGCTAGGCATCAACCCCTATATCACTAGGTGGGTTGCAAACTGGCTCACAGATAGAACACACAGTGTGAAAGTTATTGACTCCAAGTCAGACTGCCAACCAGTGACAAGTGGGGTCCCACAGGGTTTGGTCCTGTGTCCTCTCCTGTTTTGTATCTACTTCTCTGAAGTCCAGGGCAACACAAAGGGACTCTGGCTGACAAAATTTACAGACAAATGCAAGTTAGGGGCTATTATTAACTCCACAAGTGATGATGATATCCTACAGAAAGGCCTCGCTGAGTCCAATGACTGTTGTTAGAACCATGATTAAGCTCAATGACAAAAAAATCTGTCATCATCCCCTTTGGGACAAACCTGGTTCTCATGACTTACCACATCGATGGTAGTCCCCTGAACACAGAAGGCATCATAAGAGATCTGGGAACACAGGTTGACAACAACATCTCCTTTGACCACCACATTGCCACTGTGGTCAGAAAGTCCATCAATATGGCACATCTCATTACTAAGGCTCTTGCATCCAGGAAAAAGGAGGTCATTGTATCCCTCAACTCTTCACTCATTAGGCCAGTCATTGAGTACAACACGTCATTTGGCATATACCTCACTAGACACCTGCAACAACTGGAGAGGCTGCAAAAGTACCTGACAAACAGGATCCTAGGCCTTAAACACCTGTCCGATATGGACAGACTCAAAAAAATCCAACTATTCTCTGACTCATATCACCTACTTAGGGGCAATCTTTGTTTGACTTAAAAAGCCATGTCTGACCCAGCTCTGTTAGAGATGCTACATCTAGAGAAATCCTAATCCCTCTGAACCACATGCTCCAAAGATCTCAACCTCATTACCACAATCAACACAACATGTTGGAAGGACAGGTTCATAACCCGGAGTACCCATGCTATGGAATACACTTCCTATACATGTCAAGCAGAGCACCTCACTGGCCCTCTTCAACAGAAATCTTGATGAGTGGAAGGGAAATACAAAATTCACCATGGGGATCACTCCACTGACTCTACTTAACAAAGGCACTGGGAGCAAAGGTCAGGTGGCATGATGCCAGGGTAATCCTATGAGCTAGGATTGTAAGGGCTCCCGGTCCATTAGCCTAGTACACACCTATGAACATATATAATTTTATTTATATATATATATATATATATATATATATATATATATATATATATATTAAATATATATAGAGATACTTATATATATATATATATATATATATATATATATATATATATATATATATATATATATATATATATATATATAGAGAGAGAGAGAGAGACTGATAGATATATACATATATATGCTCAGAACATGTAGTGGAGTTGTACTTCAGAATTATACCCCTCAACCTCTTAGTGCAAGAAATCTGTCCAAAGACTGTCAAAATGGGGGTACAACAGGCCCAAACTAGTGACCTGTTTTAAATATTGCCCTTGTAGAAATGTAGAAATTTGCCAGAGTAACACATTTTGTTTCAGTATGCATATTCTGACGGATGTGAGGTCTGAAAATGAAATGTATGTCATCACTTACTGACAAAAATTATCATATCATCACAGTGATTTACCAGACAAATGAGACTAATCTGTAACACAGACCAGAAATATGAGCAAGAAACCTGGACATCCTGAAACAATCCAGCCAGTTGAGAGGTATGCTCAGAACACGTTACTGCAATGAATCTGGACCAAGGCTGACAAAGTTTGTCGGTGGAAGCCATGAAAATGGGAACATATCTGAAATACTGGCATAGATAACCTGACACAGTTGCTGCAAGTAACACCCTCCTGTCTGCTCTATATTTACTGAAGTAGCACAAGTAATTGAAAAAGAAAATCTGCTATGGGGAATTACACATGTATTTGCAAATATATCAGGCACTACAGGGATGTATTAGCACTGAAAAAACAGATACCAGTGTGAAAGTGCATACCCACAGCCAGTTTCACCACAGTCACAGTCACATACCAGTAAGTTAAGTGAAAAGTAGAGTATACGAACTGTGTGAACAAATACATCCTTACCACTCACAAGCTACCCCTACATATACTGGCCCAATTTACAGTGCAGTCTGACTCCAGACCATGGTACAGAACATGTCTCAGTCTGCCCCTACAAACTCATACAACCAATAGACCAGCAGAAACTGGAGCAGTATGGACAGTCAGATAAAAAGGGAGCCGTAACACTTACATCTACCCCCTCCATACACAGCCCAAATAACATGTACACATGACATGTCTACACAATCCTGACAGTATTTTAACAATGGCCAGACATACACAGACCTCTCAAATGTGCAGTTCACCTCAGAATGTACAGGCTCAGGACTCATATCTATGGCCTCTTCCCAGTAACATGTCTGTTGGTCTACCACATCACTGGGATGGTAGCAGGAATGAAGGCAAGAAATAATGATACCAAATACTTCTGACCCTCATAGTGCATGACATCTGGACAAAGCCTGACATCGTTTGGGAACAGAGGTACAAACACAGGTGTAGACTGGGCATATTGCTGTCATAAACTGAGACAGTTGCTGATGTAACTGGGTCTGTTGTAACATATCCTGTATGATGAATATGAAGTTAGTAATATCAATGGATGTTAGTGTTTACTGACTGCATTCCCCAGAGTCCAAAAGTGATTTTCCAAGGGCAACATCTGTCTGGGTAACAGACAAAACATAACAGGCAAACATCTGGCCAGTCTGTGGACAACATGCCAGTGGAGAGGTATGTCAGAGACATATCACTGTCAGATGTGAAGTCACTCACTAAATGCATGTCCACATAAACCCTGTCAATCTATCAATCCACCATGTGTTTAACAGCACTGATGACATAGAATTGGTACACAATTCTGGAGATATGCCCCACATGTTGTTGGACAATCTCCAAATGTCCTGCCCTGTGAAGTATTCCCGCCTACTGTCTGTGAATCTGTAGCTCATCACCTCTGTAATGTCCCTCACACAGGCAAGGAAAAGGGGCAAGGCCCACATGAAGGACGTCCCACATGTTGGAACTAGCAGCAGTGTCCGGGCCCACAACACAATACTATGTGGGAACCTACGTAGTTGTATGGCCTTAGCAATACCTGACAGGACAACATCAACCCCTCAAGGTAGTGTGGAGGCCTGTGGTGGACAGCAGACATACACAACTACCATCATAGGTTGAATTATTCACTGGATGGGCCATGAAGGAACAGGTGCCTCATTGGAAGCCATCTCACCTTGGTCTGCACAAGCAAATTAGGTCACTGGTGATGTACCCTACAGCTGTCTTTAACTGCAAAATGAAGACATACACCATGACCAATCACTAGGCTTTCTAGAGATGTGTCTGCAATTTCATGGGCAACACACATATCTGCTCTGTAGTGGTGGTCAATAACACCACATAGACATATACCATAGATAAAGGCAACTGGCTGCAGACTGGTGATGTGTAGACATCACTCCCCTGTCCCCCCATAGGCACACATGTGTAGGTACAGCACCTGCCTCCCTCCCCTCATGATCACACATCAGGTCTGTAATGCCCTCTCAAAGGCAATACATGGAGGTCTCCATAGGCCTGATACCCTTTCTGGCTGCATCCTACATGAGCACAGGCATGGCTTTTTAGACCCATTCTGCAGTGTAATCTACCACTGCCTGAGCACCAGTGTTATCCCATCTGCACAGAGGACAGACAGAAAGTAGATAGCAAACAGGTTATGCATTATGATGAATGTTCTGAAGGATAGAAGTCTGAAACTGAAATGTATGCCATTAGTACATGACAGCAGTCCTCAATGACATGGCCAAAAAACATAGCACTCTACAGTTAATATAATCATATCATATTAATATCCAATAGGAGATACATAAAACATACAGCTCAAACACCAAGAACAACATAGTGTAGAACTTAGAGTCCCAGGTTTGCATGCAGGGGTGCATGGTTCAAGTACTACAATAGGCGATCTACTTTTACTTGGAAAAGCAGTGTTAAAGTACTAATTTAATAATACAATATGTGTCAAATTATTTTTGTCAACCAGTGTACTGTAGCTTGTGTAACATGCAAGTGTGAGTGCATATAACATGTGATACTACCCATGTATAAAAATAAATGTGATACTAACCATGTATACCCAAGTGCCCCATACAGTATAGCCACACCCCTTGCTACTGTAATGACACCACATAGAAACATGTTATGTACAGGAAATTAAAGACAATACATGATGTCATTACTCTGCTATTTTATATGGCTGGAATGTGAGCAATGGTTACCAGGGCTGAACTATGCTTAGCAGGTTTAAGCGTTGCTTACATGTGAGTAATAAAAAGTTAGCTCATGTAAGCAGATTTGTGCACTGGTAAGCATTGCAGGCAAAGCCTACATGGTGTAAACATTATTCATTTAACTGTGTATTATCATCTCTTACCATCATGCAAACCCACTTAAAGCCACTCAAAACTGCCTTAATCACTCTGTATTCAACAGCCCTTGTTCTGCCTACCAACAAAATAAACAGCCCTTGCACAACTTGAACCCAGGACCCTATACAATATAGCAACAGCAATTTACCACATAGCCATCTGAGCTGAGGCTTTTTGATGTTTTTTTCAAACATACCATACATTGCAGCCAGTTTACAATAGGGAAGAGACACCGTGCAATCAGGAATAATTCATATCTACAAATGTATTCTTGAAAAAAACATATATATATATATATATATATATATATATATATAGAGAGAGAGAGAGAGAGAGAGATAGCTATGTATGGAGATGCACACACACACACATACATATATATATATATATATATATATATATATATATATATATATATATATATATATATATATATATATATATATATATATATATATATATATATAGATAGATAGATATGTAGAACAATATACAGATATATTACCAATAAATACTAAGGTGTATATATATATATATATATATATATATATATATATATATATATATATATATATACACACACACACACACACACACACACACACACACACACACATATATATATATATATATATATATATATATATATATATATGCATACATGTCTAAAAATACCCATACAAACATATGCTGCTGATAGACCACCCACAACTGAGGCAGTATGCACAGTTAGATACAAAAGGACCCATGACACTCAAATCGCCCCCCCCCCCACAGTCCAAATAATAAGTAAACAGTAAGCTGCTACAAAATCATGATAGGCCATACACAATGGCCAGACATACAATGACCTCTTAGCAAAACAACTAAAATGACCGAAGATAGTAAAGAGAAATACAACCAGTATTATACTCTGATGTCTTGTCCAAAGCCTTCAAGGAGTAAAACATTGCAAGAAATAATTGCCTTAAATACGAGAAGCAATTAACACTTAATTATATTTAAATACTCAGCCTCCAATCACACTCCTCATGTAACCCCTAGGGGATAAAATATCACATTTAAAAATATAAACTGATTCTGTACATAACAATTGCTCTTTTAAGACTGTTTTATCAAACTGAGAAACAGACTTTTTCCAAAACAGTACCATGTAACCCACTATTGTCCCCATGTTGAGATTTATTAAAATGTACAGCTATAGAACAGTCTTCTGTCTTATTAATAATATGTCTCACATGTTCTAACAGCCTAGTTTTAAAACACTTGATAGTCTCCCTCGCATAATATATGTTACAAGGTCATCTAAATGCATTCTCTATACACTGATCTCTTAAATGTACAGAGTTCCACATGTTTTCCAGCCTTTCCCCTCAGCAGGAATGACAGTGCTAAATAATGATAGACCATACCTATCAACCTCTTACTGTATGACATCTGGACAAAGCCTGACATAATTGGGGGACAGAGGACCAAAAACATGACCATACTTGAAAATTGCTGTTATACATAGAGAAAGTTGCTGGTGTTACAGGTTTTGTTGTAACATATCTTTTCTGAGGGGTATAAAGTCAGAAATACAAATGTATATTAGAATTTACTGATTGCAATCACCAGAGTATGCTACTGATTTGCCAAGGACAACACCTGTCTGGGGAACAGACCAAACATAACAGGCAAACCTCTGACCATTATGTATATAGCCCTACAGTTCAGACACAGAACTTTCTAAGACTGAAACCCATGCAGAAGAAGCATGTTCAGACAAACCCTGTTAAATGCAAAGTATTAAAAAAAATATCACAGCAATACTCACATTCTGCCCCTAAGTCTTGAACATTCCCCACCATTTAGTTGGCTTGTGTCCACAAATCTTGTTGTAAGTGTTATTAACTCACACACCTCCAGTATGTCTTCCTCACAGGCAAGGGAATGGACCAAAGCCCACATGGAGTACTCAATTATAGAAGTGTGTTGCCATGACATTGGCTATTAGAATAACTACACAGCTGCTCTGCATGCAATTAGCAACTGGGGAACATCAATTGGTGTACAGGCCATCTCATGGTCATGAGCATTACCTACAAAAGTCAAGGTGCCATCTATTCAAACCACCTCTGTCATAGACAGTGATACAATTGAAAATCCTTTGACTGAATACAGAAAAATTATTTGACCAAATCTAGTTAAAAAAGGTATGTGAAACAAGTAAGCATGTAATTGAATGCAGCAGGTGGTCTGTAATAATGGAAAATAGGAGTTTCAACGAATATGTCTCAACAAGACTCGCTGTACTGATGTACTGCTGAACAGCACAGATGGCCATAGCATGTGGCTCTGTCTGCAGTGACATAGATCACAGCTCAGGCTCCAGACTCACCCCAGGAAAGGACAGCTGACATTTGCCAAGTACTGGAGTGTCTGTAAAACACCACTGACAGGGCCACTGCTAGGCCAGCTACTGGGATGTTGTACATAGCCGTATGTTACCTGTAAATATAACTATGATACACATTTTGTCTTGTAAATATAAGAGACCAACACAGAGCATGTGCATAGTAAAGTACTGTTGCAGAAGTGTGTGTTGAAATTCATGGGATATAGTGAGTTCATACCATTCAACTGTACAGTGTTATAAGTGCATGTGTGCCTGATAGCTGTAGTCACTTACACATAGAGTGTTCATGTTACACAAACCATTGTCAAGTCTGTTAACAATGACACCATAACATAATAGCCTAGATATGAATGTGGGACATCCTCCAGGTTAGCACTGTGATAGCAAAGCCTACTGTGCAATCCGCTTACTTCTCTATGTATGTAAATAAGTTATGCATGTTCTACTTGTGAGTAATATCAATTTCAGTGCATACAACAGACATAAATGTTTACAGGTACTGGTTGTTGCATTGCCATGACAATGATATGGGTAGTAGAATATGCATGATTATCAGGTTATAATCTGAAAAGTGTGCAACTGTGTTATGACCCTCTGTCCATGCCTACCACAAACTGCTATCTGAACACCTACATACAGGGGGTATCAAGAGTGTACACACCCCTGTTGAAATGCCAGGTTTATGTACTATACAAAAATGAGACCACAGAAAATCTTTTCAAAACATTTACCACCTTGAATGTGACCCATAACCTGTACAATTCTATTGACAAACTAACAAATCTGTTAGGGGAGAAAATATAAAACATCAAAAACTTACTATGCGCACACACATAAACCACTACTTGGTTGATGCACTTCTTGCAGTAATCACAGCATTCTCTTTTTGGTTACACACATGCAATCAATTAACAAGACTCTGATTAACCCCAAATAAAGTTAAACTCTCCTATTAGGATTGATTTGACATTTGCCCAGTTGCCTGCTACAGCAAAAGACATGTTTTGCAGAGACCTTACAAAGCATTGAAGGGATCTCATTGTGGAAAGGTATCAGTCAGAAGAAGAGTAAAAAAAGTGTCCACAACATTGGATATACCATGGAGTACAGTGCAGATAGTCATCAGACAGTGGAGAAGATAAGGGACAACAGTGACATTGCAAACACCTAGATGTCCATCCAAAATGGATGACATGACAAGATGACAACTGGCCATGGAGGCTGCCAGGGGAACTACAGCAACACTGATTGAGTTTCAGGAATGCCTGCCAACCACTGGGTGTGTACCACATGTGAAAACAATCTTCTGTATTCCCCATATGTCTGCCCTATGGGGAAAGGTTGCCAGATGGAAGCCTTTTCTTACACTGAAAAATATCCAGACCTGGACAAACATTGCCAAACAGTACAGCAAGTCTCCAAAAAATATGTTGGACAATATGTCATGGTCTGATGACATCAAGGCTGAATCTTTGGCCCACAATTCCAAGATGTATGTTTGGCCCAAAACAACACTTTGAATCACGAAAAGAAAACCATCCTCCCGATGAAGCATGGTGGTGGCAGTATCATGCTGTGGGGTTGATTTTCATAAGCTGGAACTGGGCCTCTAGCCAAGGTGGAGGGAAGTATGAACAGTTCTAAATACAAAGCATTTTTGTCCCCAAGCCTTCAGTCATCTGCTAGAAAGCTGAAGATGAAGAGGGATTTTATCTCTTATCATGACAATGACCCCAAACACACATCCAAATTGACAATGGAATGGCTTCACTAGATAAAAATTACAGTTTGAGAATGTGCTTGCCAGTGGCTAGACCTACATCCAATAGAAAATCTGTGGGTTGCCCTGAATAAGGCTGTGCACAAATGATGCCCTCATATATTGACATATTTGTAGTGCTTTTGCAAGGAAGACTGGGCAGCTATTACCAAGTAAAGATGTGCCATGATGATAGACTCCAACCTAAGATGACTGAATACTGTCATTATCTCAACTGGTGCTTCCACAAAGTAGCTGTTTAAAGGTGTGCACACTCATGCAACTAGCTTATTGCACTGATTTCAATTTGTATGTTTTCTTATAACAGATTGTTATGTTTTCAATGGAATTGTACAGGCTACAGGTCACATTAAAGATGGGAATTGTGTTGAAATGAGTTATTGTGGTGTCAGGTTACAATAGCACAAAGACCAGGCATTGTAACAGGAGTGTGTACACTTATACATCCACTGTAACTGTATGGACTTAGTAATACCTGACCTGTAAAACCCACGTCCACCAAGCTAGAGTAATCCCCTTTGGTGGACAGCAGCAATACACAGACCACATAATAGGTTGCTATATTGCTGTACAGGGCCACATAGGTACAGACAACAACTTGGAAGCATGTCCACTGCTCTCTGAACAAGCATGTAAGGTCACAGGTGATTCCCTGTAAGGCTATCTATGAATACAAATCATATGCACACTGCAAGGCCAGTCACAAGGGTGTCTCCACATATCTTGTCAGTCTCAGAGGCAACAACACAATTCACCCTGTACTGGTGTTAAATCACACCTCATACACACATGCCATGGCTATAGGCAACCTGCATCAGAAAGGTTAGGTGTGAACATCACCCCACTGTCCCCCCATCCATATAGGGAGATATGCACATCAATTGCACCTCTCCCCTCATCGATGGTGAGCAGGTACATATTGCCTACTGAAAGGCAACAACAGCAAGTTTCCATGGGGCCTCATAACATCCCTGTCTGCATCCTACATGAACTCGGGCATGTGCTCACAGTTCCATAACACACTGTATTCAAACTAGCATCAGAAACATCCACACCCCATTAACATGGAAGATGGCCACTGTCATCCCTCTACACAAAAAGGAATGGGGAAAAGAGGTTTATGCAATTAACTGTCCATCACTGGGTGGAATATGACACATCTGAGTCAGGACTGCAATGCAAGCTAATATTGTGCTGATAGATTACAAGGGTATGGTGTAGTTGTGTGTGCTGGCAAAAAAATATCCACTGTTGATGTGCAATTTCTGCCCATACTGTTGACAACTGCAATGAGGTGCTATGATGTGTTTCACCGTTTATGTCTTCCAGGCGGGATGCAGCACCCCCGAAATCCACTCCAATCTACAGCGCAGCAGAAACAAGTGAAATAATTGACACCATTGTCAACAATTATGCTGTCATATTTGGACATACCCAGGAATATCTGCGGAGCAAATTGCCCTGTGGAATGACCTAGTCCACAGTGTAAATGATGTCAGCCTGCACACAAGAAACTTTGAGCAGGTACTGCATCATGCTACTGGCCTCATATGTAATGTCTGGTGAAGGACTGCATCCATAGCCAGAGGAGCGACAGCCACAGGTGGGGACCCAGTCATGCAGGCCCCACTGACACCCACTGAACAGCTCCTCACCAACCTTGGGGCACCCACCCCAAACATGCAACATCATGCTGAATTCAGCATTGTGGATGTGGGTGCCCCCCACACAATGGACGAGGAGCATGCAGGTAAGGCCCTAGAGCACATTACTTGAGAACTGCAGCATAAATAGTTGTATCTGCAGAGTATTTACATGCAAATGTCAGATAATATAGTAGTTGTGGACGGGGTTTGGTAATGCACATAAGTGCACATCTATGGTGATGGGAAGCATATTTTGTAGTATTGGGGGGTTGTACTCTTAATGTACAGAAATGCTGCTTCCCTCCTGTACCAAGGCCATATGTTGACAGTACCTCTCTCCCACACCTATTTAGCTCCCTCTGGTCTTCAAGTGGGCAAAAGCCTGTAGCTGGTGAGTATGGAATTGTTTTGTTGTGCTTTGCCAATACACACCTAGCCATATTGATTGATGTCCATTTTCACTTGTGGTGTTAACTTTAGTGCATCACAGTGGTCATCACAGGGGCATATCTGAAGGGTAATGTACCATTCCTGCAGCATACCTCACAATCTGTCAGTGCAAGATATCTGGACAGAGACCAACAAACTGTGGGGGGGGGTATGGGCTAGGGTAGGGACATGTATGAAACATTAATCCTATACCGTGGATACCACAGTGTACACTCCCCTGTCAAGATGCCAAGTGTGTCTGATATATATACAATGAGAGACCACAATATTACATTCCACACCTTTTCCAACCTGTAATGTGACCATGACATGAACAATTAATTTGTAAAACCAAACAATATGTTAGGCCACCATATATGGGGTATACAAACCTTCCAATACACTGGATGCATATGTGTGTACACCCTCCAAATAACATATTGTGGGAGCAGCTTGTGATGCAGTGACAGCATTCACTCTGCTTAGGTACACACCTGCCATCAAGTACAGGGACTCAATGTAACAAAGAATAATGACCCACTGTCAGCGCACTGTATTCATGACATTTGCTCAGTTGCCTGTACCAGAAGCAATGGTTTGCACACATCTTACAAAGCATTAAAGGGATCTCATATTTGAAAGGTGTCAGTAAAGAATAGGGTACAAAAAAATTACCACAGCATTGCATATATCATGGAACACAGTGGAGACAGTCTTCAAAAGGTGATTAAATATGGGATAACAGTGCTTTTGAAAAGAACCAGATGTCCTTCCAAAACAGATGACAACACATAGGTTCATAGGTTCATAGGTTCATACTAGGCTATCTGCCCTAGGGCATTTATAAGCCTAGCCAGAATGTGTTTGGCTTTCACCACCCATTTTAAATTTATTTTGCTATGCCCTTTTTCGAGGTTAGTATACTATGCCTCTATCTAACAGTGACACAGAAGTGATACCCGGGGTAAACCTACGATCTCCCATCCACTCATCAAGATTCCTCTTGAAGAGAGTCAATGAGGGACTCTGCCTAACCTGGACTGGGATTTTATTCCAGAGTGAAGGGAGCCTCTGGATTATGAATCTGTCCCTCCAGCATGTCCTATTTATTTCAGTGCTGAGGTTCAAGTCTCGAGCGTAGCTCGATGGGATTTGGATTTTCTGAGGTGCAGCATGTCCATTAATTCCGGGTTGGACATGGCTTTATATGTCAGGCACAGATCTCCTCTGAACAGGCGGTATGCCACTGAGTAGAGCTGGAGTTTCTTTAACCGGGCAGCATATGGCATCTGTTTGAGCCCTTTGATCCTCTTGGTGAGGTACTTTTGGGGTCTTTCCAGTTGCTGCAGGTGTCTGGTAAGGTACATCCCAAAAGGGGCATTGTACTCAATTATGGGCCTGATGAGGATGAGTAAAGAGGCACGATGACCTCCCTGATCTAGATGTGAATCCCTTCATGATTAGGTGGGCTATATAAAATGTTTTTCTAACCACTTTGGCCACGTGGTTGTCAAATGAGAGATTGCTATCAACTTGGGTCCCCAGGTCCCTAATTACTTCTTCTGTACTTAATGGATTTCCACCTATGTGGTAATTTGTGGGCACTTTGTTTTTGCCAAAGGGGATGACTATACACTTTTTGGCATTTAGCTTGAGGCCATGGCTCTGGCACCAGTTGTCTGTTTCTATGAGGCCCTTTTGGAGGATGCTTGTGTCGGCTGGAGAGTCGATTATGGCACCCAGTTTGCAGTCATCTGCGAACTTGGTCAGCCACAGTCCTTCCGTGTTGGCCTGTACTTCCGAGAAATATATACCGAACAAGAGAGGTCCCGGGACTGAGCCTTGTGGGACACCACTTGTAACTGGTTTGGAGTCTGACATGGCTCCAGCAATTCTAACCATGTGGGTTCTGTCCTTGAGCCAGTTTGCAATCCATCTAGTGACATAGGGGTTTATATTTAAGCTGGTGAGCTTATCTATAATGCCCGAGTGGGGTATTGTATCGAAGGCTTTTGCGAGGTCCAGGTAGGCTGTGTGGACCACCTTCCCCTCGTCAATGGCCTTGGTGACTGTTTCAAAGAAATCAGCCAGGTTTAAGAGGCAGGATCTGCCCTTAACAAAGCCGAACTGGGTAGGATCCAGTGTTTGTAGGTCCCCAATATCTTTATTTATGAGGTCCATGATGATCCTTTCCATAGCTTTGCAGACCAAGCTAGTCAGGCTTATGGGGTGATAGTTTCCAGGATCTGTTGAGGCACCACCTTTATGGAGAGGGACCACTGTTGCTGTACGCCACTCTTTGGGCACATACCCTGTAGTAAGGCTGAGATTGAACAGTAGTTTTATGTTTGGGTTTAGCTCTTCTTTGAGTTCATGTAGGACGCAGCCCGGGACACCATCTGGTCCCATTGATGCTGTGTTTTTTGCTTTGGAGAGGGCAGCTCTTACCTGAGCATCTGAGATGTCAGGGGGGCAGCACTCTGCTGGGATAGATATTTGCCCTTTTGGTGGGGAGGGGGGGGAGAAGTTTGTGCTGAACCTGTCAGCTAGGATGTTGGCAATGTCTGTGGGTCTGGTGTATTTTTTGTCATTTTGGACTAATTCTGAGCATATCTGGGAATTCCCACCCAGGTTCCTAACATAATTTATTTTATTTTACATTTGTTAACCGGGCTAGTCCAACTGGATACAAGTCCATTTTC
The DNA here is from genome assembly GCF_019279795.1 of Protopterus annectens. Taxonomy (NCBI): domain Eukaryota; kingdom Metazoa; phylum Chordata; order Ceratodontiformes; family Protopteridae; genus Protopterus; species Protopterus annectens. Next base: position 640,494,579 of record NC_056734.1, on the reverse strand, counting down.
AGTGGAGGCCCGAGGAGAAAAGCTCCACTAACTACTACTTAACAAGTTAAAAATATACAAAACTTATACAATAAAAATAAAAATAAAAATGAAAAATAAAAAAAAAAACAATGTCATAGGTTAATTACAGGCTATATCAGAATTTGATTTCCATGTGAGGTAGAGCAGAAGTCTAGGTTAGATAAAAATGCTAGGTTAAGGTGTGTTATTCAAAGACATAAGTATTTAGGTTAACTAAAGAAAGCCTTGTGATTATCCTTAGTGTCCTGTGCAATTTTTCTCTCGAAGCTGGCCTTAGACAATTTTATGTGTGCCCGTAGTTTTTTGCTAATACTGATCAGTGATGCCTTCCCTTTTTGGGATTTTGCCTTTATCATTTAGTAGCTTCCTCCTTCTATTGTATAGTTTGTTTATGGCTGGGGTCCACCAGACAGGACGTCTGCCTTTGGAGGATTGGGTCTTGGTTTTATTTGGGATCGCATGATCCATGCATTCCTGAAGGTGTTCATAGAATGCGTTTATAAAGGATTCTGCGGTCTGGGCTGTATTTTCCACAGGCCGGGGCTTTGAAGGATTCCACCTCAGTTTTGAGGAGTGTAAAATTTGCTTTAGAGAAGTTTTTCACTGTGGTTTTCTGGGCAGGGGTGGGGTCGGATGTGAATATCCAGTGAGATTAGTTTATGGTCTGATCTTACCAGTGAGGGATACACTTCTGGTCTGGAGCATAGAGTCCCCATGTTGGTGATGATCAGGTCCAGTATGTTTTCCCTCTTGTGGGAGTGGTAACAAGTTGTTCCATAGCATTTGAGTTTATAAATTCTAGGAACCTTTGGGCTAGGGTGTTGGAGCTAGAGTAATGCTCCCAGTCTATGTTTGGGTAGTTGAAGTCGCCCAATATAATGGTGTTTGGAGAGACCTTCATATTTTCCAGTGTTCTCAGGAAGGCCGAGTGGGGTTCCTGGTTTTGGGAGGGTGGTCTGTAGCAGGCTATAAACTGGAAGGCAGTTTTACCCACTGTTAGTTGCACATGGATAGTCTCTGATGCTTCGTGCTTTGCCACCAACCTGGAGGTGTGGGTATCTTTGATGAATATCGATACTCCCTCCTTTTGTGGTTCGGTCCAAGTTTTGGGGCCAAAAGCATGGTATGAGGTATAACCTGGTAGTGCTGGGGTGCTCGGGAGCCCTGAACCAGGTTTCTGTTACTGCACAGATATCGATGTTCTCCATGCTAAGGAGAGTTTCAGTCGTGCATCTTGAGGTTTAGACTTCTGGCGTTGAGTAGCATTACTCTTAGTTTCTTATCCCTTGTGATACCTATGGAGGTGGGTTTGTCTTTTGAACCTTGCCTAAAGGGGTAGCAAGAGCCTTTGCCAATATCCGAAAGCCCAGGGGTGACAGGTGCAAGCCATCCCTAGCGAAGCATCGTGGCTTGTCGAGCATATCATCCCAAGCTGGCAGGCATTGGATCCCCTTTGAATGACACCAGTACTTAAGCCAATTGTTGAAATTGATCATCTTGTCTTCATATTGTGGCATCATTCTTGGTGAGGGTAAGATGCTACTCAAGGTCAGGGTCATACCGGCCTGGGCTACATGCTCAGAGAGCTCCTTTATGTCTCTTTTCATGTAGTCCAGGGAGGTACGTCTCAGGTCATTCACACCAGCATGGACAATGACTGAGTCATATTTGTACTTGCCTTGGAGTGACCTGAGTGCTTGTGTTATGTGGCGGATCCTAGCACCTGACAGGCTGCTCACCGTGACCCTCTCCTTGTTCAGCCTGGTGAGCGGGACGTCAGTGTGCCTGACGATAGAGTCACCTATTACAAGTGCATCAGGTGTGTTGTTTAGTCTTAAGGGCTGTGACTGTTTGGCACACTGGCTTTGTGAGATATGTGTTGCACGTGTTTTGTTTTGCGGTAGCGGCTGCTTGGGTCTCTGCTTTGGAGGTCTCTGCTGCTTCGGCAGATCTTTATTTAGAGCCCCCGAGTATGTTTTTGTGTGATTATGTGTTTGGTTTGCTGTCGTGGTAGGTCTATGTGAGACTGGAATTGTAGTGAGTATGGTTTCCTTCTCCTCCTGACTGGTTATGCCAGTACTGAGTTGAGAGAGCTTAGCCTCCAGTTTGGCTATATGGTTGCATCTCTCACATGTGTTGGAATTTGTTGGGAGGAGGAGAGGGTTGTCTGTGTACATGAGGCAGTTGTAACATTGCCTCAAGATTCCCAGATTCACCAGCTGGACCGGAGAGGAGATTGACAACTGACCTTTGGACATGCTAGCATAATATTGGGAATTCCTTAATAATTGAAAGCCAGGGCCAGTGGGGAGTGAGGGTGTAGTGCTTTTAATTTTTAGTGCTGACTTATATAATTGCTTTAGTGAGCAAGTGCCAGGTAACTTAAGTGCAATGTGTTACAGGTAACTTAAATGCAAAAACGACAAACAGTAACTTTCTTTCAAGTGAAACAAGGAAATAAGTACAGTAAGCAATGCAGATATCACTAGTGAGCCACAGAAGTGCTGAGAAGCCAGATTAGGTGGAATTAGCGTTCCAGGGAAATAACAAGCAAACAAACAACAAGCATATAAACAAAGCTATATTCAGCAGGCATGGATCTAGTCTATGCTACAGCAAACAAGGTGTACCAATTTCAGTAAGATACAGTTCAAATATTCAGGCACTATAAACCTTTAACCAGAAATTCCCAGCTCAGAAGGGCAGAGTCCAGCCTCTTCTCCCACAAGAGTGCAGACCACAAACCTTCTTAATGTAAAATAACTGGCCAGAAGCCCAAGTGCCTAAACCAGAACTAATACACTTTAAGAATAACAGACACTGGGCTCTCAATCAGCAGTTCCCAACTTACAAGGATGAAAGCTACCTGTCCTGCCACCACAGTGCATGCCACAAACCTTCCTAATGTAAAACAACTGGTCTGAAGCCCAAGTGCTTAATCCAAAAGACTTAGAATGACAGCTAAACTTTAATCAAGTTACTACCAAGCAGTAATAAATACAATTGAATACTTTAGAGAATGCCTGGATTAGTGCTCAAGTTACACAAACAAAGCTAGATCCAGCAGGCTCGAATCCAGTCTATGCCACAGCAAACAAGGCGCACCAACTTCAGTAAGAAGCAGTTCAGATATGCATGCACTATAAGCCTTCAATCAGAAATTCCCAGCTCAGAAGGGCAGAGTCCAGCCTCTCCTCCCACAAGAGTGCAGACCACGAACCCTCTTAATGTAAAATAACTGGCCTGAAAGCCTAAGTGCTTAAACCAGAATTAATACACTTTTAGAATAACAGACACTGAGCCCTCAATCAGCAGTTCCCAACCTAGAAGGATGTAAGCTACCTGTTCTGCCACTACAGTGCAAACCACAAACCCTCTCAGTGCAAAACAACTGGTCCGAAGCCCAAGTGTTTAAACCAGAAGGCCTAGAATGAGTTACACCAAGCAGTAATAAATACAATTGAGTACTTTTAAGATGATGCAAAAGTAAAAAAAAAAGTAGGTAGAAACATCAGTACAGTAAAAGCAGATTAAATTTTTTTTTTTTTTTCTGAACAAGTGCTGAGATCAAAGAAACAGATTTGAGTGCTGAAACTAGAAAACTGGCTAGTTATAGGGAAAAAAAACTAAGCTAGAAGGCTTCCCTCCAACACAGAAGGGCTTGAGGGCTCAAAAGCCTACAAATAGTCTATACCACTTAACAGGAAAGGCAGGAAACAAGCTTAATTTTTTTTTTTTCTGTTTCCCAGATGCTCTCTTTGTACACAGTAGGAGTGCCTGAAATCAGAATATGATCTCACTGCACTCAGTTGAGTGAGCAAATGAGATGGGCCCAGAAGGAGTATCCAAACACAAATTTACAAGAGGGGCGGGCAGCTGCAAGGCCACTAAGATTAACACCAAAAAAAAACAGGGAGGGTGGGTGGGACAAACTGAAGAGCAGAGTGAAAAGTTCCAGTTCAGCTAAATATTCTTTCCACACAGTTAAAATCAATTTAAATACTGTATTTTTTGAAAAAAAAAGCAGATAAAGGTACTTAAATTCTCTTATACGTCCAGTTGAATATAGCAAGTTGTTAGTCGGCCAAAGCTGAGGTTTTTAAGCAGAAAATATTTCACACTGTACCACTTAAATAGGCAAGGACAGGAAATCAAAGAATGTGACTACCCCCACACCTGTAATTACTAGCAAATAACAAAATTCAGCAAACACTGACTAACTACCAGTTCAGCTAATATTTCTTCCACACTGAAGAGCAGAGTGAAAAGTTCCAGTTCAGCTAAATATTCTTTCCACACAGTTAAAATCAATTTAAATACTGTATTTTTTTGAAAAAAAAAAGCAGATAAAGGTACTTAAATTCTCTTATACATCCAGTTGAATATAGCAAGTTGTTAGCCGGCCAAAGCTGAGGTTTTTAAGCAGAAAATATTTCACACTGTACCACTTAAATAGGCAAGGACAGGAAATCAAAGAATGTGACTACCCCCACACCTGTAATTACTAGCAAATAACAAAATTCAGCAAACACTGACTAACTACCAGTTCAGCTAATATTTCTTCCACACTGAAGAGCAGAGTGAAAAGTTCCAGTTCAGCTAAATATTCTTTCCACACAGTTAAAATCAATTTAAATACTGTATTTTTGAAAAGAAAGCAGATAAAGGTACTTAAATTCTCTTATACGTCCAGTTGAATACAGCAAGTTGTTAGCCGGCCAAAGCTGAGGTTTTTAAGCAGAAAATATTTCACACTGTACCACTTAAATAGGCAAGGACAGGAAATCAAAGAATGTGACTACCCCCACACCTGTAATTACTAGCAAATAACAAAATTCAGCAAACACTGACTAACTACCAGTTCAGCTAATATTTCTTCCACACTGAAGAGCAGAGTGAAAAGTTCCAGTTCAGCTAAATATTCTTTCCACACAGTTAAAATCAATTTAAATACTGTATTTTTTGAAAAAAAAGCAGATAAAGGTACTTAAATTCTCTTATACATCCAGTTGAATATAGCAAGTTGTTAGCCGCCAAAGCTGAGGTTTTAAGCAGAAAATATTTCACACTGTACCACTTAAATAGGCAAGGACAGGAAATCAAAGAATGTGACTACCCCACACCTGTAATTACTAGCAAATAACAAAATTCAGCAAACACTGACTAACTACCAGTTCAGCTAATATTTCTTCCACACTGAAGAGCAGAGTGAAAAGTTCCAGTTCAGCTAAATATTCTTTCCACACAGTTAAAATCAATTTAAATACTGTATTTTTTAAAAAAAAGCAGATAAAGGTACTTAAATTCTCTTATACGTCCAGTTGAATATAGCAAGTTGTTAGCCGGCCAAAGCTGAGGTTTTTAAGCAGAAAATATTTCACACTGTACCACTTAAATAGGCAAGGACAGGAAATCAAAGAATGTGACTACCCCCACACCTGTAATTACTAGCAAATAACAAAATTCAGCAAACACTGACTAACTACCAGTTCAGCTAATATTTCTTCCACACTGAAGAGCAGAGTGAAAAGTTCCAGTTCAGCTAAATATTCTTTCCACACAGTTAAAATCAATTTAAATACTGTATTTTTTGAAAAAAAAGCAGATAAAGGTACTTAAATTCTCTTATACGTCCAGTTGAATATAGCAAGTTGTTAGCCGCCAAAGCTGAGGTTTTTAAGCAGAAAATATTTCACACTGTACCACTTAAATAGGCAAGGACAGGAAATCAAAGAATGTGACTACCCCCACACCTGTAATTACTAGCAAATAACAAAATTCAGCAAACACTGACTAACTACCAGTTCAGCTAATATTTCTTCCACACTGAAGAGCAGAGTGAAAAGTTCCAGTTCAGCTAAATATTCTTTCCACACAGTTAAAATCAATTTAAATACTGTATTTTTTTGAAAAAAAAAAGCAGATAAAGGTACTTAAATTCTCTTATACGTCCAGTTGAATATAGCAAGTTGTTAGCCGGCCAAAGCTGAGGTTTTTAAGCAGAAAATATTTCACACTGTACCACTTAAATAGGCAAGGACAGGAAATCAAAGAATGTGACTACCCCCACACCTGTAATTACTAGCAAATAACAAAATTCAGCAAACACTGACTAACTACCAGTTCAGCTAATATTTCTTCCACACTGAAGAGCAGAGTGAAAAGTTCCAGTTCAGCTAAATATTCTTTCCACACAGTTAAAATCAATTTAAATACTGTATTTTTTTGAAAAAAAAAGCAGATAAAGGTACTTAAATTCTCTTATACGTCCAGTTGAATATAGCAAGTTGTTAGCCGGCCAAAGCTGAGGTTTTTAAGCAGAAAATATTTCACACTGTACCACTTAAATAGGCAAGGACAGGAAATCAAAGAATGTGACTACCCCACACCTGTAATTACTAGCAAATAACAAAATTCAGCAAACACTGACTAACTACCAGTTCAGCTAATATTTCTTCCACACTGAAGAGCAGAGTGAAAAGTTCCAGTTCAGCTAAATATTCTTTCCACACAGTTAAAATCAATTTAAATACTGTATTTTTTTGGGGGAAAAAAGCAGATAAAGGTACTTAAATTCTCTTATACGTCCAGTTGAATATAGCAAGTTGTTAGCCGGCCAAAGCTGAGGTTTTTAAGCAGAAAATATTTCACACTGTACCACTTAAATAGGCAAGGACAGGAAATCAAAGAATGTGACTACCCCCACACCTGTAATTACTAGCAAATAACAAAATTCAGCAAACACTGACTAACTACCAGTTCAGCTAATATTTCTTCCACACTGAAGAGCAGAGTGAAAAGTTCCAGTTCAGCTAAATATTCTTTCCACACAGTTAAAATCAATTTAAATACTGTATTTTTGAAAAAAAAAAGCAGATAAAGGTACTTAAATTCTCTTATACGTCCAGTTGAATATAGCAAGTTGTTAGCCGGCCAAAGCTGAGGTTTTAAGCAGAAAATATTTCACACTGTACCACTTAAATAGGCAAGGACAGGAAATCAAAGAATGTGACTACCCCACACCTGTAATTACTAGCAAATAACAAAATTCAGCAAACACTGACTAACTACCAGTTCAGCTAATATTTCTTCCACACTGAAGAGCAGAGTGAAAAGTTCCAGTTCAGCTAAATATTCTTTCCACACAGTTAAAATCAATTTAAATACTGTATTTTTTGGGAAAAAAAGCAGATAAAGGTACTTAAATTCTCTTATACGTCCAGTTGAATATAGCAAGTTGTTAGCCGCCAAAGCTGAGGTTTTAAGCAGAAAATATTTCACACTGTACCACTTAAATAGGCAAGGACAGGAAATCAAAGAATGTGACTACCCCCACACCTGTAATTACTAGCAAATAACAAAATTCAGCAAACACTGACTAACTACCAGTTCAGCTAATATTTCTTCCACACTGAAGAGCAGAGTGAAAAGTTCCAGTTCAGCTAAATATTCTTTCCACACAGTTAAAATCAATTTAAATACTGTATTTTTTGAAAAAAAAGCAGATAAAGGTACTTAAATTCTCTTATACGTCCAGTTGAATATAGCAAGTTGTTAGCCGCCAAAGCTGAGGTTTCTAAGCAGAAAATATTTCACACTGTACCACTTAAATAGGCAAGGACAGGAAATCAAAGAATGTGACTACCCCACACCTGTAATTACTAGCAAATAACAAAATTCAGCAAACACTGACTAACTACCAGTTCAGCTAATATTTCTTCCACACTGAAGAGCAGAGTGAAAAGTTCCAGTTCAGCTAAATATTCTTTCCACACAGTTAAAATCAATTTAAATACTGTATTTTTGAAAAAAGCAGATAAAGGTACTTAAATTCTCTTATACATCCAGTTGAATATAGCAAGTTGTTAGCCGGCCAAAGCTGAGGTTTTAAGCAGAAAATATTTCACACTGTACCACTTAAATAGGCAAGGACAGGAAATCAAAGAATGTGACTACCCCCACACCTGTAATTACTAGCAAATAACAAAATTCAGCAAACACTGACTAACTACCAGTTCAGCTAATATTTCTTCCACACTGAAGAGCAGAGTGAAAAGTTCCAGTTCAGCTAAATATTCTTTCCACACAGTTAAAATCAATTTAAATACTGTATTTTTTGGAATAAAAAGCAGATAAAGGTACTTAAATTCTCTTATACGTCCAGTTGAATATAGCAAGTTGTTAGCCGGCCAAAGCTGAGGTTTTAAGCAGAAAATATTTCACACTGTACCACTTAAATAGGCAAGGACAGGAAATCAAAGAATGTGACTACCCCCACACCTGTAATTACTAGCAAATAACAAAATTCAGCAAACACTGACTAACTACCAGTTCAGCTAATATTTCTTCCACACTGAAGAGCAGAGTGAAAAGTTCCAGTTCAGCTAAATATTCTTTCCACACAGTTAAAATCAATTTAAATACTGTATTTTTTGGGGAAAAAAAGCAGATAAAGGTACTTAAATTCTCTTATACATCCAGTTGAATATAGCAAGTTGTTAGCCGGCCAAAGCTGAGGTTTTAAGCAGAAAATATTTCACACTGTACCACTTAAATAGGCAAGGACAGGAAATCAAAGAATGTGACTACCCCCACACCTGTAATTACTAGCAAATAACAAAATTCAGCAAACACTGACTAACTACCAGTTCAGCTAATATTTCTTCCACACTGAAGAGCAGAGTGAAAAGTTCCAGTTCAGCTAAATATTCTTTCCACACAGTTAAAATCAATTTAAATACTGTATTTTTTGAATATAGCAGATAAAGGTACTTAAATTCTCTTATACGTCCAGTTGAATATAGCAAGTTGTTAGCCGGCCAAAGCTGAGGTTTTTAAGCAGAAAATATTTCACACTGTACCACTTAAATAGGCAAGGACAGGAAATCAAAGAATGTGACTACCCCCACACCTGTAATTACTAGCAAATAACAAAATTCAGCAAACACTGACTAACTACCAGTTCAGCTAATATTTCTTCCACACTGAAGAGCAGAGTGAAAAGTTCCAGTTCAGCTAAATATTCTTTCCACACAGTTAAAATCAATTTAAATACTGTATTTTTTGAAAAAAAAGCAGATAAAGGTACTTAAATTCTCTTATACGTCCAGTTGAATATAGCAAGTTGTTAGCCGGCCAAAGCTGAGGTTTTAAGCAGAAAATATTTCACACTGTACCACTTAAATAGGCAAGGACAGGAAATCAAAGAATGTGACTACCCCCACACCTGTAATTACTAGCAAATAACAAAATTCAGCAAACACTGACTAACTACCAGTTCAGCTAATATTTCTTCCACACTGAAGAGCAGAGTGAAAAGTTCCAGTTCAGCTAAATATTCTTTCCACACAGTTAAAATCAATTTAAATACTGTATTTTTTGAAAAAAAAGCAGATAAAGGTACTTAAATTCTCTTATACGTCCAGTTGAATATAGCAAGTTGTTAGCCGCCAAAGCTGAGGTTTTTAAGCAGAAAATATTTCACACTGTACCACTTAAATAGGCAAGGACAGGAAATCAAAGAATGTGACTACCCCCACACCTGTAATTACTAGCAAATAACAAAATTCAGCAAACACTGACTAACTACCAGTTCAGCTAATATTTCTTCCACACTGAAGAGCAGAGTGAAAAGTTCCAGTTCAGCTAAATATTCTTTCCACACAGTTAAAATCAATTTAAATACTGTATTTTTTGAAAAAAAAAGCAGATAAAGGTACTTAAATTCTCTTATACGTCCAGTTGAATATAGCAAGTTGTTAGCCGGCCAAAGCTGAGGTTTTTAAGCAGAAAATATTTCACACTGTACCACTTAAATAGGCAAGGACAGGAAATCAAAGAATGTGACTACCCCCACACCTGTAATTACTAGCAAATAACAAAATTCAGCAAACACTGACTAACTACCAGTTCAGCTAATATTTCTTCCACACTGAAGAGCAGAGTGAAAAGTTCCAGTTCAGCTAAATATTCTTTCCACACAGTTAAAATCAATTTAAATACTGTATTTTTTGAAAAAAAGCAGATAAAGGTACTTAAATTCTCTTATACGTCCAGTTGAATATAGCAAGTTGTTAGCCGCCAAAGCTGAGGTTTTAAGCAGAAAATATTTCACACTGTACCACTTAAATAGGCAAGGACAGGAAATCAAAGAATGTGACTACCCCCACACCTGTAATTACTAGCAAATAACAAAATTCAGCAAACACTGACTAACTACCAGTTCAGCTAATATTTCTTCCACACTGAAGAGCAGAGTGAAAAGTTCCAGTTCAGCTAAATATTCTTTCCACACAGTTAAAATCAATTTAAATACTGTATTTTTTAGAAAAAAAAGCAGATAAAGGTACTTAAATTCTCTTATACGTCCAGTTGAATATAGCAAGTTGTTAGCCGGCCAAAGCTGAGGTTTTTAAGCAGAAAATATTTCACACTGTTGCACTTAAATAGGCAAGGACAGGAAATCAAAGAATGTGACTACCCCCACACCTGTAATTACTAGCAAATAACAAAATTCAGCAAACACTGACTAACTATCAGTTCAGCTAATATTTCTTCCACACTGAAGAGCAGAGTGAAAAGTTCCAGTTCAGCTAAATATTCTTTCCACACAGTTAAAATCAATTTAAATACTGTATTTATTTGAAAAAAAAAAAGCAGATAAAGGTACTTAAATTCTCTTATACGTCCAGTTGAATATAGCAAGTTGTTAGCCGGCCAAAGCTGAGGTTTGAGACCTGGTCAGGGAGGCTGCCAGGAGACATGTAGCAGCACTGAGGGACTTGCAGGACTCTCTGGCAAATATTGTTTGTGTAGTACATGTGGCAACAATCACTTGGATTTTGCATAAGTCTGGCATACGGGATACGGTCAGTAGATAGAAGCATTTACCCACACCAAACACCATGCAAGGCTGTGTACAGGTGTGTAATGGTGTAATGAGACCAAGGTTTAAACATACAGCCACTATCCCTACAGCTATGTGTGGTACACAAGCAACACCTCACTCAACCTGAAAAGCACCATCCACATGTTGAAGCTCACTGGTGGCAGTGCCCTGCTTTGGAGTTGCTGTTCATTAGCTGGAACTAGGCCTGTAGGCATGGTGGAGGGAATAATGAACAATTCAAATAACACCCATGTGTGGACCAAAGCCATCAAGCATCTGCAAGACGGCTCAGGATCGAGAGGGGTTTTAGCTTCCAACACGACAATGACCTGAAGCATACATCCAAAGCTACCTAAGAATGGCTCCACCTGAATACAATCAAGGGTATGCAATGGGCCAGTCAAAGCCCAGACTTAACACCAATAGTAAACCCCCAGTGTGACCTCCAATGTCTGTTCATATGAGCTGTCATTGCCAGTTGACAGGGTTGAGGGACCTTTGCAGGGAAGACTATCCAAATAATGGCAAGCTAAGATGTGCCTTGCTGATATACCCCTTCTCAGAAAGAGTGACTGCTGTAGTTCACTTAACAGGTGTTTCAAAAAAGCATTGATTTAAGGGTGTCCACACTTATGCAACCATGTATCATACACATCTCACTCAGTATATTTCACAGCTAACACATTTGTTTGTTTCACGATTGGGTTGCACAGGTCATATTTCACATTTAAGGTGGGTAATGTTTTTGAGTGCAGGATTGTGGTCTCATTTTATGTGATGCAATAGCCTGCCATGTTAATAGAGGTGTGTACACTTATCATATCCACATTAAGCTTAGATGATTGTTGGTTTGACAGGATTTGTTTGAATATTCATTCACTGATGATGATGAGGTCTGAAAATCAATTGTATGTCATAAATTAGTGACATCAGTCCTCATATGATCCCAGTTATGTGTCTGACAAACACATAGGAGTTGTGAGGAGCAGAGAAAATGTATGTGCCAGACATCTACATATTCTTCAATGATTTCTACAGTTGTGAGGTATGGTCTACAGTAGTTGCCACTGTGTTATACAGGTGAACAGCAGTAATGTGTACATTGGTGCAGAGTGTACTAGGGGAATGAACATCACCTACTAACAGTACTCATGCATCCCAGAAATGTATATTGTTAGTAACAAGGATTGAGAATGGGTGCAATGCATGATGATGAGGGCTGTGTGTCATCCATTTAACCTTTTGGGTAAAGTGAGGTCTATGCAGTAGATTTGTGTCACCTCACCTGTAAGTGTCTGTGTGCATATTTGTGAGCATGTCAGCCAACCATAATGTACAGGTATTAATTTACACTTATTGTCTTCCCCTCACAGGTGGCAATGGGGGTCGGGGTCCCTCCCATTTGGGAACTGATGTCAGTGTCTCCACAGACTCTGACAATGATGTTAGCCATTGTGAGGCACAGGCAGGGTTGTCAGGTGCTGAATCTGTGCCATTGGTTGGCATCCCACTGTTGTCCACCCCCATTCCTGCACACAGTCACAATGCCCACACATACCCCATCACCAGTGGCCATAGATAATGGACAGTTGGTGGGTGGTGGCATGGGACAGGCAAGTGTGGTGACTATGGCAAGTATGACTGTAGACACCAGCCATAGCCAGATAACAGGTGAGGTCCCACAAAGGCAGACAAGCAGGGGTGCTTGAAGGGGGATTGCTGCCCATCATGCCCCCATCCCAAGTGCCACAGCAAGTGTCACCAGAAGCATGTTTCTGACCATCATGGAGGCACAGGTACATAGTGAACTTAACACAAGACAGCTTCTCAGGGTTATGAATGCCACTCTTCCTGCTATGCGTGACAACCTCCATGATCATGCTGATGCCCACCATTAATATGCTGAGGTCATGGATAGATGGTTGTGTGAGATGGTGGGAATCCTCGACTGTGGAATGTCAATCCTTGAATGTGGAATGTTTGTGGTAGAGCATGTGGTGGGAGTTCTCTGTCAGCCATGTGGACATAGGACAGCAGCATGAACAGCTGAGGTTCCACGTGGCCATGCAGCTTCTCACTCCTGTAGTGGCAGTACCAGCAGCATGACTGCAGGGGGGGTCGCTGCCCACACCACAATGCAGCAGGCCATGAGCACATGGTCCTGGCCAGTCCCAACATGGACGCAGATCCAGCAGACAGCAATCACCATCAGGAAGTAGTACTGTATCTGGCCTTGTGCCTGGTCATTCCAGTGGGTCCCCTGGCAGGCTCAGTTCTCATGTCCATGGCCAGAGATGGTGAACTGCACACCCTGCCATGTAGAGTCCACAGCTGTCCAACATACCCCTGTGTAGGGCAACCACATGGCATGCTGTGTGCATCCATATATGCACACATCACCATCACAGTCAGGTCACCTCCAGACTTACATACACCACCTCTATATGCCCCATTTAATGAACAACCCCCAAACACACACACATGATGTCAACAAAATGGCCCAGCCTAGGCCTCTGGAAAACCCACACCACACCCTGTGCATATGATAATACCTGTGTCACATCCCTGCCATCCATACCATTGATGCAGGGACATGCTAATATGGGTCTGCTGCCAGGGTGAATTTAGTACAGTTTAGCAATGTAATGCTGTGTAAAGTGTTGCCAGCCAGCATGTTTAATGGTTACATGTGAGAGTGTGTAGCTGTCCAGACATGATGCATTATTGTTGTTATTAATGCTGACAGAATGCGGTCTCCATAATATATTCTGTTTGTCTTCTAGGTGTCTGTGTGTAAACAGGATGTGGCCCTGCAAACATTATCTACAAGGAGTATGGCAGTGTGGTAACACATTGAGTACGTCATAGCCAGGGTACAGCTGTACACAATTAACAGGTCTGTATAACAGTTTTTGTATGTGCCATGTAGCTTACAAGGCTGAGGGGTGTAAAAGGTAAGTATATGGTGGCTGACATCAGCAGCTCTTGTACAGTAGACAATGGTACGTGTAGTGGGTGGAACACACATCAGATTTCTTAATCCCACATATCCAGAGGGTACTGTGCTGACCCAACACATTCGCACACACACACACACACACACACACACACACACACACACACACACACACACACACATGTGCGCATGCGCGTGCGAGTGTGCACACACACACACACACACACACACACACACACACACACACACACACACACACACACACACACACACACACACACCAGTATTGAGATTAGAACTCCTACCTATCTATCTATGTTTACTATAGTGTTACACAGTTATTAGACATGCTACAGAGCTTATACAATTTCACCTCGTCCATAGGTACATCTGTGCTTAATGGCATCAACAGGACTACTAAATTAGACTGAGGGGAGGTGTGAAGCATGGTACACAAGTCAAAATAGTATAACCAACACAGTCTATGATTCTCACGCAAACACACACAGAAACAGTTTCCAGTACAGGAATTAGAACTCCTGTCTATCCAGTTATTTCTCTTATAGTGTTGCACAGTTATCAGACAGGCCACAGACCTTATACAATTTCACCTAGTCCAAAAGTACTTCTACGATGAATGACAAAAGGACTGCTACATTGGGGTGAGGGGAAGTCTAAAGGGTGGTACACATCTCAAAATGGTATAACCCACACATTATATGATTCACACATACACACATAAACACACCCTTGACAGTATTGAGATTAGAACCCTTGCCTATCTAGTTATTTGTACTATAGTGTTACACAGTTACCGCACACAGAGCTTACTTGACTAACAACTGGACAAAGGTGCTGATAACTGCACAGCTGAGGTAAAGTGTTACAGGTGGCAGAAAGCCTGCCTTCAGTTTTTCCCTTACATCTTACTAGTTCTGTCTTTTACTTCAAATAGCATAATAGCTTTGCAGTTTAACAGGTTATTGTATCAATAAGTGTAGCACACCTGGGAGCCATCAACAGTACTCATTCCTCACAGAATTAGCCGCAGTACTTAATAGTTATGACCACCTCTCCTGGCATGATTGAAGTGCAGTTTTCTGTGCTTTCACCTATTAACCTGGTGCATTAACTGTTGCAACTGCCGCATGTACACAGACAACCCTGTCCTCTGAACTCCAAACATTCAGACCTGTGAGAGTTACCCCTATATCACCAAATGTGGAAATATGCACTCTCCAACCAAGACTGCACTAGCTGGTCAAGAGGATAAGGTCAACACCTGCACCACACCATGTGGAATACATAACTCGACACAACACCCACTTTGACAGCCCTGACATACACTGAAAAACCATATGACAGTAACGGACTGCATACAGCCTACATAAATCTGGCCAATGCTTTTGATACCATTCCTCAGTCAGGAATTATTGCTAAACCCACCAAACTAGGCATCAACCCCTATATCAGTGGGTGGATTGCAAATTGGTTCACAGAACATACAGTGTGACAGTGGCAAAATCCAAGTCAGACTGGCAAGCAGTCACAAGTGGAGTCCCACAGGGATCAGTACTGGGTTGTGTCCTGTCCAGCATCTAATTCTTAGGAGTCCAGCCCAACACAGAGGAACCCTGGCTGACCAAGTTCACAGAGGACTGCAAGCTGGGAGCTATCATTAACTCCACATGTGATGCAGACATCTTACAGAAAGGTCTCACTGAGACCAATGCATGGTGTGGAAACCATGGCCAGAAGCCCTTTGGTAAAACACTCAGTTCCCAGTAAGTACTACATTGATGAGAGCCCAATGAACACTGTAGGCATTATAAGAGTTCTGGGGACACGGGTTAACAACAACTTCTCCTTCAACCACCACATTGCTACTGTGGCCAGGAAGCCTTCTATGTGGCACATTGCAGTACCAAGGGTTTTGCATCCAGGAAGACAGAGGTAATGATCTCTGTCTACTGTTCCCTTATTAAACCACTCATCAGGTATTATGGCCCATTTGCCATGTACCTCAGTAGACACCTGCAATAGTTGGAGAGGCCACAGAAGCACCTCACATAGAGGTTCCTAGGCATTAAACACATGAACAACACAGACAGACTCAGAAGACTCCAGCTATTCTCTGTGTCATATCAACTAGTTAGAGGCTATCTGTGCTTGACTTACAAAACCATGTCTTACCCAGCTGTTTTAGACATGGTACATATAAAGCCATCACAATGCCTCCACACCATACACTGCAGAGACTTCTACCTAATTACCACAATTGCCACAACATGCTGCTGGGACAGGTCCTTCAGCAAGAGACTGCACATGCCCTGGAATACACTTCACATACATGTCATGCAGAGCACCTAGCTGACCCTGTTTCAGAGAAATCTTGATGAGCTTATGGGTAATAGACAGTTCACCCCCAGGATAACCGCAGTGGATCTACTTGATGCAGGCACTGGGAAGTAACATTGTGTGCCACAATGGCAGGGCCCTTCTATGGGCTTGGCTTGTAAAGGCTCCTGGGCCATTAGCCTACTACACACTTATGAACCTATGAAAGGGAATTAAATCAACAGGACTGATGAAGAAGGGCAGTTAGTGTTAAACTTATCAAAATACTTTGTCTTGCAAACAGACACACTTCAACACACACTTATGCACACACATATACTTGCTAGATGTGAGAGTAGAACCCCTACCTACCTAGTTATTTGTACCATTGTGTTATGCAGTTATCACATGCGCCACAGAGTTTATGGGGCTGAGGCCTGATGAAAGAGGCTTCTAAGGTGAGTGATATCTGTAGGACTGCTAAAGTGGGAAAGGGCAAGTGTACTGGATTTGAATGGACCCAAAAGCTTTAACTTGTAAACACACACACACACTCACACACACACACACACACACACACAGTTTTACATTAGCCAGGACTGCGATTAGAACTCCTACCTAACTAATTATTTGTACTATAGTGTTACACAGTTATCGCATGCACCACAGAGCTTATAGAGCTGAGGCCTGATGAAAGGTACTTCTATGTTGACAAACATCTTCAGGACTGCTAATGTCGGGCAATGGGAAGTGCACTGTGTGGGGAAGGCCTATTCATTCAAAGATCCTACTGACATTTCTCTAAATGTATGAGCATGCCCAGTGTGACCTTCTATAGTACATGTGGGACACCATTCCAGGAATTGCTGTACTCTAGTCTGTTTTTTTTTGCGCTACAGCCATACTTCTCAACCTCTTGGTGCAGGATATCTGGAGTCAGCCTATCAAAATGGGGGGACAATGGGCCATAAGGTGATTGTGACTATTTCTCTCAATAATGTATGGGTTGCTAGGGATACAGAGCATGTTTTAGCAGACATCTGACATATATGCTGTTTGACACTGTCATGTATTGTTTAAGTACCTTGTGACATGGTGGATGATGCACACAGCAAAATTATTGGCCAAATGCTATGCATTCTTGCACAATCCAGCTTGTTGAGAGGTGTGCCTACAAGCAATTGACTGTTGGCACTGTTGAAACAGTCCAGCACCTTGGTGATATATTACAATGGTGGAATATCTGTGGATTTCTGTTCTGGCCTGGTCTGATTTCCAGTCCACAGTTGGGTAATTTAAGTCAGACAGAATCAGGGTGACAGGCAGACTCCGGATAGATTTTTAGGGGATAAGTTATGGGGGTGTCTTAAGTCAGATATATTTCCCTATAGCTAGCAGTGCTTTACAGAGGGGTCTGCTCAAAGATTGACTGCACTTGGAAGGTCTTGTGTGTGTCAGACTGTTTGACCAGCCTGGAGGTGAGTGTTTATCTGACATAGATGCATGGCCTACCTCATTTTGCTTGACTGGACACATTTTGGGGTCAGGATGGTGCATAGAATGAGTGATCAGGGAAGGGTTTGTTACTCCCCATGGCTGTGGGCCAGGATTCTGTGGGTGCAGACATGTCACCATCTTCCAGGATTAGGACTGCCTGCAATGAGTGCATTTCCATGTTTAGTCTCTTAGCCCTACCTGTCGACTGTACAGAGTATTACAGAATGTCCACATTCATGACTCATATATCTTGTTGTTTATGCAAATGAGTGTTGTTTTTAAAGAAAAGTGTTTTGAAAGTCACTCAGGGTTGAAGTCAGATATTACTGACATTTGACAATGCAGTTTCTGTCTTCGTACCCGTCAGACATTCCATGCTACTACAATCATTCCTTCAACTTTATTACATTATTAGAGCAGTATTTCAAAGGTATCCTTTTCTTTGGACCTTTTACACCCAATTATTCATGACTTTGGCCGGATTTCTGGCTCTCTGACACTGGCAGGTTTCCTCCTAGCAGTTAGCAGCATGGCCTTTCTTTGCCTTTTTTAGACTATGTTATGTTGCTGTTATGGACCCCATGACACTCCCTAACAGGGCACTGTGGGTGAGGCATGGGCATTTGCCACAGGTCTGTAGGCCAGGTTTGACAGATGTAGGCCATCTGTAGCAAAGCAGTGCATTCTGATATGCTTCCAGGCTGTCAGCAATGGACAGCATTGGGATGGCACCAGTAAGTTGACTGTGGGTTTTACTGATAATTGCTTTCTGTTTGTGTTGAGCCATCACTCTAGTTGATGGCTGGATGCTGCTTAAGGCTAGGGATAGGTTACTGCATTTCTATGGGACTATGGGGGTGACACATGTACACAATACATATTTGAAGAGACAGTGCTGATATTTGCTTAACATTTTGGTCCCATTTAGCATAGTGGTGTGCCCTATCTTTCAGACTTCAGGCATAACAGTATCAGCCACAGGTCAGATTGTTCTGGCATAGACATTTGTAGTTTCAGACTTCTTATCCTTCAAAGCCATACTGCCTCTGCCAGACCTGCTGTGAAATCACTGTGTAAAAGACTGCGGGTGGTGATTTCATGGATGTCGCCACATGGGGGCCTTTGCCAGGCATTTATGTATGGTTTTCTACAGCTGATCTGCTGGGTGAGGCTGGGGTTGGGTATGGGACCCCCACTTCGACCTCCATGCATGTGGCTTATGACCCCCCCCCAGTAATTTAGCTCACCACATATATTGCAGTGGTATTTGTCAACTATGGTGATACTGCATAGTGTGGGTAGGCCAGTACTGGGAATACACTTCCTGCTGTCCCACAGAGCTGTCAGTTGTCTGCTGCTATCCTAGTAATTCACTCCATTCCCTTGTATGCTTGAATCAATACCATAGATATGCTATCAGAACATTCCACTTCATTCATTAATTTTGTTAAGGAGACTGACTTACTTTGTGCTTGAGGCTGTTGAGAGGATAGTGCTTGAGGGCTGACAATGTCAGATGCACCAGTACACTGCCTATACATGGTAGGGTATAGGTGGTGTGCTGTTTGGCATCCATTTTACTGTGTGCAAGTCAGAGAGAGAGAGATCAGTCCCTTGGGACATACAGTGTCAGTGTATGTGCTATGCATTGCCTCTTTGCCAAGGACAGGGCATACTGGGCACGCCTCCATCTGCCTACAGGGGCAGGCTCAGGATGTTCCTCCTCCGAGTCCCCTTGTGCCAGTGGAGACCTTGGCAATGGTGGGGGCTGTGTGGCCCTTCCTCATTTTGTTCTTGCTCCAGCTGTTTTTGCAGGATCATATTGTGTAGCATGGCGCATACTATGAACATGTGTGCACATGTGGCTGGAGAGTATTTGCAAGACTCCACCGGATATGTCAAGGCAGCAGAACCATGACTTGAGCATCCCAAACACATGTTCTATAATGATCCTGGTTTGTGCGTGTGCCTCATTATGGCATTCTTGTGTGGGTGTGTGTGCATTTCTGATGGGTGTCATCATCCACGGCTCCAGTGCATAGACAGCATCCCCCACCAGATGGCTATATGGGATGTCCCCACTGGCAAATGCCCAGTACAGCTGTGATAAATGCCAGATATGGGATTTATGATAGCTTCCAGTGCTGCCAGCCCACACATTCATAATAACGCCCTGGGCATCACATACAACCTGGCAGTTGATGGAGTGGAACCCCTTGTGGTTTACATACACTCTACCCTGGTCACTTGGTGGTGCTTTGATGTGGATGTGTGTGCAGTCTGTGGCACTCAGTATCTCTGGGTATTCTGCTACACGGTGGAAGAGACGCATATTGCTGGTCCTCTCCTCATGGGGGTGGGGAAGTAAATGTGCTCAGTGGCATGCAGTTGCATGGCATCCATGAACTGGTGGAATATCCTGGATTCAGATGCCTGTGAGACCCCCATGGCATCCCCAGCTGGTCTTTGGAAAGTACCTGTAGCTAGTATTCTTAAGGCTACACATACCTTGGTATCCACTGAGATGGGTTCCCCTCTGTTGGTTCTGGGTCTGAGGCAAGGCCAGCACAGCTCAACAAGTTGCTGAATTATGTCCCTGTCCACCCTGTAGCACTCTACTATCACCAGATCATGTAGCCCCTGGTAGGGTACCCTGATGTCTGAACACTCTTCTCCTCCTCCTTGGTCTGAGTTGGTTGTCAGCATTATCCTCCTCACCACCCTCAGTCTCTAGAACATACTGACAGATCAAAGCAACAGCAGCCCCTAACATGTTTTGTTAGTTTTGTCAGTTTAAAATTCCCCTGAATGTGTACACCAGTGGTGTAGAGTTTGTGGGGAAAAAACTGACTGAAAGGTGTTTGCATAGTTTATAGTAGTGTGCTGGGCTGCTGCCTGTATAATTGGCCAGTTCTGATACACTTCACCTGGGAGCTATGGTTGTTCTCCTTGATTGCTGTCCTTCTGCAGTTTCCCTTTCCCATTTCCTTCCCATTTAAGCCCTGATGCTCACCGCGCATTCCCGGTCCTGAAATGTAAACAGTTCTGCTATCCCCTGTGTTTTTTTTTTTTTTTAGGCCTGGTGTGTGCTGCACACACCCGTTTAGCTAAAGTAAACACTTTTAAGCAGAATTGGCCCTCCCTGGAAGTGAGCGCACACTGCATTTTATGGAATAGGAAAATACAGCCTCAGACACACCCCCTTCCTTACCTGTGCTTAGCTAAGGGCAAACATGTGCCACTGAGCTCCAATGTTCTTACAGAAAGCATGACACACACACTTTTCATGTTAGCTGCTCCTCCTGTCTACACTGTGGTGTTAGAGCACCTACACAGTTAGGTGCAGTCTGACACTTAGAAGAAATTTGTGATTCAGTATAAATTCCCTCATTTGCATACACCAGTGCCTTACTCCTGAGTTACTACACTTACACTGAGCCTTTCCCCTTAGCAAGCACTGTTCCCTGGTATTGTTTTCATTCAGCATGCCATTGACTATAATGGCAAAATACAGATTTCTCTCAAAATTGATTTTCCCCCCTTTTTTTTTATTTTCAGCATGATCCCATTTGTGTGCCACTGCCCTATTCTTAAATGGCCAGGATCGGCCAAAAATAAAGTTTTATTTAAAAAAAAAATAAACTATTTTTCATGCCAATGGCCAGATATTTGGCCATTGGCATGCCTAATAAATGGAATACATGCTTTATTTGAGGCTGTCATTCCTCCATTTTCTTATTTGCAGAAATGTATTTAGCTAGTAACTGAATACATTTCTTCAGGTTACACTATTCCTGCACGAACACCAGCATGCCTGCTGAATCACTAGTTCACCTCATTTGCATGGTTTTCAGCAGCAAATGAGGTAATTAGCATAAGGCAGTTGTGTCCATGCAGAATAGTGCAGGAATGCTCGTGCACATCCCGGGAGCTCTATACTGAATCACTCGGTGGACATATTGCATGCAGCAGCTCCTGCACTATTCCTGTACTTAGTGCAGGTCTTAATTATTATTTGACTGCTTTTTTTCCTGACAGAACTGTTTGCTGCTGACTCCCTTTGAAAGTGATGTGGGGAATACAGTAAAGCCTACATGATTTTTTTTCATGTACACATTGCCCTGCGATGAGTACACAGGCATGGACAATTTTAGATTCAATAAACTTCACTTAGCTGTGCACAAGCATGCGCAAACAGGGAAACGTCTGTGCAATGCAAATTTCTGCTTAAGCAGGTGAATATTATGCAAATGAGGCAAGTGGAGCAATCCAACAAGGCAAAAGGCATCTATGTAGTCTCCATGTACGTGGTCATAGTATACATGGAATTTTTGTGGGTACAGGAGTCTACACAGACAGAAAGGGATGTAAAAGTCCACAAATATGGACATAAATCCCTTGCAAATACTAGATCACTTACATACATGTGCAAAGTATACATTGCAGATGTTTGTAAAAGGAAGAAGACATTTAAAATTAACAATAATTTTTTTTTAAATTTTGGCATGTTTGCACTATGCTCCACATTGCTCAAACATGCTTAACAGAAAAAAAGTTAAAATAACATATATAATGTACTTTACACATATATATTGTAGGACTCTGTATCAGGTTTGTACAAGGGTGCATCTGTGCTGTTACCCAGCTTACATGGCTAAGAACCATGTAGTTTCCAGGCTGTCAGCATGAATATATATGCAAATAAGGTTCCTTTGTTGAATCGCTGAAAGGAACAACCATGTCCACATATCCCATTCGTAAAGGCTCCTACACAGTTTTGCTATTCCCATTGGTATTTTTTAGTGTTCAGTGTGAATGTTTTCATGGCCTGCTGTATGGTTCAGTGGCTTCATGTGAGCATCCAACCCACATGACAGTGATGACATGGGCATTTGTCAAGGAAAACTGGATTTATTCAATTAATAAAATATTGTTGTATAAGCTATGCTGCACAGTGCTGCGCTTAGTGCAGCACCATGCACTAAAGTAGGCCCTTAGATCACTTACACCCTAGGCAGGTGTACTGCATCATAATTAGCCATTTCCACATGGTGGACATACAGCAGAACAGTAAAACGTATGCATACAACCTATGTTATGATTTTCCATCAATACCCCTAACCATTGGAGTACAGGCTTGCAAATTTCAACTGAGATAATGCTAGGGCCTGCTGCAGCTTTCCTACATCTATATGTGTCAGATGCTGAAGGCAATGCTGCTGGTGCTGTTAACAATAGGCCTAGTCCGAGAAGGAGAAGAGTTGTCAGGCCCAAAGTAACCTTCCAGGAACTACTTGAGCTGGAGATTGTAGAGCACTACAGGGTGGACAGGGATATACTACAAGAGCTCAGTGAGCTCTGCCACCCTCAACTCAGAGCCAGAGTTAACAGAGGGGAACCCATTCCAGTGGAAACTAAGGTATGTGTAGCCTTAGGATACTAGCTACAGGTACATTAAAAAGACAAATTAGGGACATGAAGGGGTGTCACAGGTATCTGCACCTAGAATACTCCATCAATTCCTGGATGGTATGCCCCCACAGGCCAGTGAGGACATATATTTTCTCCTAGACCCTGAGGTGAGGGACAGCAATATGCAACACTTCTACCATGTAGCACAGTACCCTGAAGTACTGGGTGCCATAGATTGCACTCATGTACACATCAAGGCACCACCTGGTGAGGATGGTAGAATGTACGTTAACCACAATGAATACCACTCCATCAACTGTCAAGTCATGTGAAATTCCCACTGGATTATGTTGAATGTGTGTGCTGGCAACCATGGCAGCTATCACTACTCCCATATCTGGCATACATTAGAGCTATACCAGGTGTTTGCTAGGGGAGCATCCCACAGGGTCATTTACTGGGGGATGTAGGCTATACCTGGAACTGTGGATGATGACACTCATCTGAAATTGACACACCCACAGAAGAATGCTATAATGATGCAAATGCACAAACTAATAACATTGTAGAGCATATCTTCGGGCTTCTGAAGTCATGGTTCCAGTACCTTGATATATCTGGTTGAGCCCTTCAATATACTCCAGCCACATATGCACAGATATTCACAGTATGTGCTATGCTACACAATCTGATCTTGTGGAAACAGTTGCAGCAGGATCAGAAAATGGAAGGGATCTACAGTCCTCCACCAGTGCCTAGGTCTCCAAAGCCACAGTCACAGGAGGACTCAGAGGAGGAACCCCCTTCTGATGTCCCTGTAGGCAGATGTAGGTGTGCTTAGTATGCCCTGGCTTTGGCTAAGAAACAACACATAACATATTCACTGACAACCTAAGGACCTAGAGATTAACACCTTACTCCTACTCACATACAGATATGAAAAGTGTTGCCAGCCAAATCACACATCCTCTACTTATCCATGTATTGGCTTTGTACTGCTTGCATCAGACCAAATCATTCCTGAACTACAGTTGTGTCAACTAGTGCACTTTCAAGGTAAGCCCATAACCTACACAGTAGTATAGTGAATTGTTATGTTATGTTGTTGTAGCTCTGGACCAAGTACATTATGCAGGCAACTATACTGGGCTGTTT